>NC_047107.1:127230502-127483233 GCF_902500255.1 Thalassophryne amazonica
ATCAGATGGCCACTAACAGCCTAAATCTAAACTGTTATGATTTCAATGCGACATGTCCTTTAATCAGTAGTCACCTGCTGAAGAAAGAAGACCTCCTGCAAAGAAAACCTGCACCCTCTCGGCCCTTTCTGGAATGAGTTGATCACCCCTGGACTGCAGCATCTACGAGGTCTGTCCGTAAAGTATAGGTCCTTTTTATTTTTTTCAAAAACTATATGGATTTCATTCATATGTTTTTACGTCAGACATGCTTGAACCCTCGTGCGCATGCGTGAGTTTTTCCACGCCTGTCGGTGACGTCATTCGCCTGTGAGCACTCCTTGTGGGAGGAGTCGTCCAGCCCCTCGTCGGAATTCCTTTGTCTGAGAAGTTTCTGAGAGACTGGCGCTTTGTTTGATCAAAGTTTTTTCTAAACCTGTGAGACACATCGAAGTGGACATGGTTCGAAAAATTAAGCTGGTTTTCAGTGAAAATTTTAACAGCTGATGAGAGATTTTGAGGTGATACTGTCGCTTTAAGGACTTTTCACGGTGCGAGACGTCGCGCAGCGCTCTCAGGCAGCGTCATCAGCCTGTTTCAAGCTTAAAACCTCCACATTTCAGGCTCTGTTGATCCAGGACGTTGTGAGAGAACAGAGAAGTTTCAGAAGAAGTCGGTTTCAGCATTTTATCCGGATATTCCACTGTTAAAGGAGATTTTTTTAATGAAAGACGTGCGGGCGGATTGCAGCGTCGGCTCGCAGCCGCCGCGACGCTCCGCCACAGGAAAAACACGTCTGTTGGAAGCCTTGAGGACAAGTTGGAACATCTCCAGCTGATAAACAATTTCTCATATACTCACTCCACTGAAAGCCATCAAAAGCCAACTGGATTTTAACAAATGGTTATCAACACGGAGGTGTTTTTCCTGTGCCGCCGCGCCGCGTCGGCTGCGTCCCGACGCGCGGACCCGTCCGCATGTCTTTCATTAAAAAAATCTCCTTTAACAGTGGAATATCCGGATAAAATGCTGAAACCGACTTCTTCTGAAACGTCTCTGTTCTCTCACAACGTCCTGGATCAATAGAGCCTGAAATGTGGAGGTTTTAAGCTTGAAACAGGCTGATGACGGCGCCTGAGAGCGCTGAGCGACGTCTCGCACCGTGAAAAGTCCTTAAAGCGATAGAATCACCTCAAAATCTCTCATCAGCTGTTAAAATTTTCACTGAAAACCAGCTTAATTTTTCGAACCATGTCCACTTCGATGTGTCTCACAGGTTTAGAAAAAATTTTGATCAAACAAAGCGCCAGTCCTCTCAGCAACTTCTCAGACAAAGGAATTCCAACGAGGGGCTGGACGACTCCTCCCACAAGGAGTGCTCACAGGCGAATGACGTCACCGACAGGCGTGGAAAAACTCACGTATGCGCACGAGGGTTCAAGCATGTCTGACATAAAAACATATGAATGAAATCCATATAGTTTTTGAAAAAAATAAAAAGGACCTATACTTTACGGACAGACCTCGTATGTGTCACATCAACAGCACTTGTCAATAAATAAAGGATTAATCTCGTCCATTTCACTTTGATATCTTGCTTGTTATTGGCACAAATGTTAGAGGCAGAACTTTTCAGTCAACCCTCATACCCCTCGCCCCCTTTTTTTAAACATCTAATTTTAAACATTATTAAACTATTCTGTCTGTAGAAATTCCCTCACTATGAGCAAGATTTTGGCCAGAAACAACTAATTCTACATCAGTAAGGCGGATTGCATTCTGAGACACGCCCACAGATTCCATCTACACTCAGACATGCCCACAAACATGTACAGAGATGACCTGCTCAGCATTTGTATCACTCCTGCCCTCCTCCCAGATGGCGGTGTGGCAAACAGCAGCTCTGTTCCATTTGCTGTAAAGTGACAGACAGAATAACAGGTTTCTTCATTAATGCATGAAATCCATATTTCTATATTAATATGTCTATATTATTAATAGCCAAGTGGCCTGTGTGTGCGTACGGCTTTGATCACAGAGAAACGGAGAAAGAGTGGACATTTTCTGTTTGGTATGTTTATGTATTTTGGGTCAAAAATGAATATTGACGGGACTAATGTTTTTGGAAAAACTATGGATATTAGCTAACAGCAGTGAACAATGGACATTGAAAATTGCATTCTGCATTCATATGCCATTCCAGCAGAGGGCGGTAAATCATCTATATATTAAAAAGGATGTGGCCTCTGTGTACCTGAATGCATATACCTTTGAACACAGAGAAACTGGGGAGAGCTGACATTTGCCGTTTGATATGCCTAAATTTAAATAAATGTGCTGGGTCAGAAATGGTACATAAATCAGGAGGAAACTTGTTCCACAGTCTGGGTGCAGCGACCACAGAAACATGATCACGCCAAAGTTTATATGTGACCTCAGAACATCTACGCAAAGTTGGCCAGATGCCTGTAATGTCCTAGTGTAAGTGCTGAGAGTTAAAATTTCAGACAAGCAGGAAGGTGCAAGGTCATTAACAGCTTTAAAATCAAACATTAAAATCAATTCTAAAACAAACTGGAAGCCAGTGG
Source organism: Thalassophryne amazonica (assembly GCF_902500255.1). NCBI lineage: Eukaryota > Metazoa > Chordata > Actinopteri > Batrachoidiformes > Batrachoididae > Thalassophryne > Thalassophryne amazonica. Next base: position 127,233,070 of record NC_047107.1, read on the forward strand.
AGTGAGTCAAGTACAGGTGTAACATGCTCACTTCTGGAAGTGTTCATTAAAAGACAAGCAGCAGCATTTTGCACATGGAGGCGTGCAAGACAAGACGGGCATAAACACCAGCATAAAGTGCATTACAGTCATCACATCTGGAGCTGATGAAACCATGAATGGGCCGTCTGAAGGTCACATCTACTGAGAAAGGACTTTACTTTAGCCAGAAGATGTAAAAAAAAAAAAAAAAAACTTGCTTTGACAACAGAGTTTATCTGTTGACTGAACCTTAAACAGCTGTCAAATATCAAGAACAAATTCTTGACAGCTGGTTTTACATAATTAGCTAGAACTCCAAATTTTGACACTGCAGCATTCAGCATGCCAGAATGTCCAAACGCAATGGTCTGTTTTACCATCATTCAGGTAAAAGACATTCTGAAACAGCTACTGCTTTACATCATGAATACAATTAAATAATGATGACAAAGCATCGCTTCCATTAGTCCTCAAACACAGATCATCTGCATAATGAAAGGACAGGTTGTCCTCGGCTATAGTTTTGTGAATAATTGTTTTTATTATTTGGCACATTTAGTTTCGCAACTGGCCATTGTTTACTGTTGTTACCCAACATTCCTAATTCCTCCAAAAATATTTGTTCTCTCAACTTTGTTTTGGCGGCGTTCATCCTTGGCCCAAAATACATAAGCATGCCAAAGGACTCTCCACAGTTTCTCAGTGATCGAAGTCACACCGAGGCCACTTCACTCTTAACATATAGATGAGAATGTTTTGTAAAGAAACTGTCTTAGATAGGCTGCCATCTAGTGGTCAGAAAAAAAATGCTTCATGAAGCCTCATTTGTCCATTGCTGTTCTGCAGTTGTAACGAAGTATGAGAGAGAAAACATTTGCTCAACTCTGATAACTACAAGTTTCAATATCAGACTGGTAGCTTCTGGTCTTTTAGAATCTTATGGAACGACAAAACGGGACATTTTGGTCTCTTGCGATGGAAAGACGACACTGGTTTATAGTAAGTGATGGGAGAGTACAAACCTGTGGAGATCCTTGTCCTTTAGGTGTCATGCTGCTCCTCTTTTCACTATGAGTAACAATGACAGCAAAATAAAAAATAAAAGCCTAAAAACAGAAAAACACAGAGAATGCAGTGGTTAAATTCCAGCTAACTCAGTCGCATTTTACTCCTGTATAATGTTTTTAAATTTGCATAACTGCACACTAGAGATGTAACAATTAACCACAGTTACAAATCAGACAAACTAAAGCTGTGATGTTGCTGTTCAATCATGTAAATGGACTGCATTTATATAGCGCTTTTCCATCTGCATCAGACGCTCAAAGCACTTTACAATTATGCCTCACATTCACCCCAATGTCAGGGTGCTGCCATACAAGGCGCTCAGTACACACTGGGAGCAATAGGGGATTAAAGGCCTTGCCCAAGGGCCCTGAGTGATTTTCCAGTCAGGCAGGGATTTGAACCCATGATCTTCTGGACTCAAGCCCAACACCTTAACCACTAGACCATCACCTCCCCTAAACCTCTTAAAGTCCACCTCACGTGGACTTTAAGAACTGACAGCTCACATGTTCCTGATCTTCCTGCAAACTTGTTTTCTCCATTTTGTTTGTTGTTCGGCTGTTTTACAAATGTTTTTCAAGGCCCCAGCACATATGTGATCTGTCCCATCGTCAGTGAAAATAAATCACATGCATGGTGGCCAAGTGCTCAGTACACGTTCTTCAAAAACATAAGGTTTGTGGTTCAACACCACCTGCAGCCATTCTCCATGTAATGTGGAGTCGTGTCAGGAAGGGCATCCAGTGTAAAAGATGTGTCACGTCAACATGCAGATGGGATCTGCTGTGGCGACCCAGAGCATAAAAAGGAAAAAAAACTTTCAGCAAAGAATTGGGAAGTGCCAAATACACCTTTAGAAAACAATTATCAGACATCCGTTGAAAATGGATTCCTAGTTCCTGCAGGATGACGATGTGATTCTTCGGTGTCTCAGCAAAAGTCCACTCTTTTTTCTGCGTTTTGCTCAAACTCGCATTGAGCATTTCACTTTTTTATTTTCCCTTTTTTGGGCAACACACAACACTTCACAAACACTAACTTAAAAAAAAAAAAAAAAAAAAACTGATGGCTTGCATGTTCAACCTCCAGCTGAAATGCATTTGCTAAACTGCAGAGGAAGAGGGATTAAAAAGAAATTAACGCAGGGACCCAGTCCACCAACATTTAAAATAAATAAATAAATAAATAAAAAACTCAAAAATGGTTAAATTTTACAAGTTTGGGGGAAAAAACAGAAACCACATCCTATCGCCCTTTCAGCAAAATGTCAACACTGGCACAGTGATATTGTGCCATTACTTAGTAGGGAGAGCCCTGGACTATTGATGTTTAAAAATGCAAGAGTACTTTCTATCCGATTAATCACCAGAAGAATCGATAGAATACTTGATTACTAAAATAATCGACAGCTGCAGCCCTTGCCCCGACTATCATGATGGCGCTAAAGATCATCTTTTCAGATATTCCTGCTGTGTGTGGTGTGTTAAAAGTGTCCTAATCTTCTAGGAAGGACGTCAGGTGTGTTGTCTTTACCATGTGGCTGCACACCACACACTGTACGACCAAAACTGTTATAGCTATGATTTTTTAATCATTTTAATAGATGGCCCCTGCCTGTGGAATGGACGCCTGCATGGACTTCTTATCAAATTCACCTCTTGTTGTTTGTTTATGTTCTGTTTTGTAAAAACTTGCCACTGTTAGAATGGCCTAAGAGGGGGTCACCCCTCTGAGTCTGGTCTGCTTGAGGTTTCTTCCTCAATATCAGAGGGAGCTGCTCTAGGGGTTGACAAGGTTAAACCTTACTTGTGTAAAGCACCTTGAGGCAGCTTTGTTGTGATTTGGTGCAATATAAACTAAAATATATGCAGACGTTCAGGGCGGAGCCCTCATCATGTCCAGCAAGTTTGAAGGATCTACGGTGAAGTATGTGGGAGTGACAGCCTTTCAAAGTGAAACGGCGTGCTCCAAAAAGCTCGTCAAAGTTTGACGAACCCTAGCAGCCACGCCATTTGACCTCATTACATTATTTTGATAACTTTTGATCGCCATTGGGTCATGATGATGTTCACCAAATTTGAAGACGATTGGATGAAATCCCTAGGATGAGTTTGTTCAAATGTAAGTAGTGGAAATAGCCAAAAATGGCAAAAAATAGCTAAAAATCGAAACTTAAAATCAAATGGACGACTTCCTGTCGGCATTTCACCATGATGGTATGAGACTTTTTGTGCGTCCTAGCATGGTAAATATGTCTACCGAATTTCGTGAGGCTATGACGAAAGACCCCTATGCAGAGGGGTTTTTTGAAAATTTCTAGGGGGTGCTATTTCGCGATTTTGCTTTGACCTTGTGCGCGACCCCCGAAAATATCAAATTTCAGATGTGACCGGGACCATACTGCAAAGTTTGGTGAGTTTTTGAGCATGGGAAAGGGCCGAAATTTGGATTTGAAAAGTGTAAAGAAATAAACAGCGCAATTACAATAGGGTCCTCGTAGGACTTTTTCCTACTCGGGCCCTAATAAATTGAAACTGAATTGAAATGTCATGTGTGGGATCTCAGGTATTGAAAACCTAAGCACACAATTTTAAAATCTTGCTGTGCGAACCAGGCATAAGTGCTCAAGTACACAAGATTCTGAGCTGCACAAGCCTGACAGTGTTTTGGGCCTCCGCAGAGGTATGCACTCTAATGAATGCTACTCATTCAGGCATGTTTAAAAGCTCCTATGTGACCGCTGTGCTCATGCTCCAGTGTTGGGGGAAAAAAAACATCATATAGAACCAGTTGGTTCTGGTATTTGCCTGCCAGCACAGTGGAAAAGACAGGCTTCTACTTGCTGCAAATCTAAACTGAAAACCTGCCACAGTCATGTGGTGTGGAGCATTGGTCGGGTGGCCCTTTACTACACGGAGCACACAGTACAGCTGCTTACCGCTACTAGTAAAAAACACACACACACACACACACAGAGCTAGAAAATTGGAAGTAATTCAGGAAAACATTTACATTATTTTCCTAGGTGTCATATTACAATAGTACTATGCAGGATTCATTTACATTAGAATGTTTATAACCAAACATAATAAACACACTACACTGTGTACTTTCAAGCAGTGGATGAGTAATTTAATTCAATTATCCAAATCAACTGTTCTCTATATCTACTACTTTTCTGTTTATAAGCTCTATATTTTAATAAAGCATCTGCTTTTTTAACCATCTTGTGTCCATGTTTAAAATGTGGCACCATCTGTCCGTGTACACCAAAAGTATTCAAATAATGCAGATTTGTTTTTCATACATTTATTCAAGATGTGGTTCTCTACCTTTAAATGATGGAATAATTATGACACATTCAGCAATAATGATTTTTTTTTTTTTTTAAATTATGGAACAATTCCATGAGATATGATCGTTCCATCCAATTGTTTATGTAGTCATTCATTTCCAAGATAAATTCCAATAAGACAAAGGTAAGACTGGTAAACTTCAAATATATATTTCATAAAAGACCAGGGGTCTCATTTATAAACATTACAGAGGATTCTTACTAAAGTATACATAGGAACTAAAGGCAAACATGGGTATGGTGAAAGGAGGGAAGACAACAACAACAACAACAAACAGATTGACGAAACAGTTTGTACGCACACCTGAAACCAAAATAAACAGCCTTTAGAAGTCACACACTACTGCCTGGATCTGCCTCATGTTATGCCCTCGAACACTGCCACATTCAACCACAAATGTTCAACACAAAACACCTCATGGACAGTCAAGCACACATATGAAGTCCAAAGGTCCCAACCACTCATAATGACCAGTCACTATGGTCCCACACGGTTTTTTTCTTCTAAATTTTTGATTGAATTATAGGAGAAGAAAAACTTAACAAGCTCACTCAACAAAAATATAAACGCAACACTTTTGGTTTTGCTCCCATTTTATGAGATGAACTCAAAGATCTAAAACTTTTTCCACATACACAATATCACCATTTCCCTCAAATATTGTTCACAAACCAGTCTAAATCTGTGATAGTGAGCACTTCTCCTTTGCTGAGATAATCCATCCCACCTCACAGGTGTGCCATATCAAGATGCTGATTAGACACCATGATTAGTGCACAGGTGTGCCTTAGACTGCCCACAATAAAAGGCCACTCTGAAAGGTGCAGTTTTATCACACAGCACAATGCCACAGATATCGCAAGATTTGAGGGAGCGTGCAATTGGCATGCTGACAGCAGGAATGTCAACCAGAGCTGTTGCTCGTGTATTGAATGTTCATTTCTCTACCATAAGCCGTCTCCAAAGGCGTTTCAGAGAATTTGGCAGTACATCCAACCAGCCTCACAACCGCAGACCACGTGTAACCACACCAGCCCAGGACCTCCACATCCAGCATGTTCACCTCCAAGATCGTCTGAGACCAGCCACTCGGACAGCTGCTGAAACAATCGGTTTGCATAACCAAAGAATTTCTGCACAAACTGTCAGAAACCGTCTCAGGGAAGCTCATCTGCATGCTCGTCGTCCTAATCGGGGTCTCGACCTGACTCCAGTTCGTCGTCGTAACCGACCTGAGTGGGCAAATGCTCACATTCGCTGGCGTTTGGCACGTTGGAGAGGTGTTCTCTTCACAGATGATGCCAAGGAGATGTGTTGCACTGCATGAGGCAAATGGTGGTCACACCAGATACTGACTGGTAGCCCCCCCCCCCAATAAAACAAAACTGCACCTTTCAGAGTGGCCTTTTATTGTGGGCAGTCTAAGGCACACATGTGCACTAATCATGGTGTCTAATCAGCATCTTGATATGGCACACCTGTGAGGTGGGATGGATTATCTCAGTAAAGGAGAAGTGCTCACTATCACAGATTTAGACTGGTTTGTGAAAATATTTGAGGGAAATGGTGATATTGTGTATGTGGAAAAAGTTTTAGATCTTTGAGTTCATCTCATACAAAATGGGAGCAAAACCAAAAGTGTTGCGTTTATATTTTTGTTGAGTATAGAATGAAACTTTCCAAAGAACACAACTGCTATTATTTGTCATTACAATTGCCCGAGAACCCTTTGTGCAGCTGTGATATAATCGACCAGCTGTCTTTATGAGAAAAGTAAAGTCACACATAATGAAATCTGAACAACAAAAACCATGTGGGCCCATTTTAATATGAAATTACAGGAAGGAAATGATTTTCACTTGTTTCATACCAGTACAACAGGCAGGACTTTATCCAAATGATGGCGATAAGCCACGTACATCCACCACTAATATACGAGGTCTGTTCTATTGTTTTCAAAAACCATATGGATTTGAATCACGTGTGATTGCATCAGCCAAGCTTGAACCTTTGTGCACCTTTTCACGCCTGTCGGTTGCGTCATTCGCCTGTGAGCAGGCTTTGTGTGAGCAGTGGTCCACCCCTCTCGTAGGATTTTTATTGCAAATAAATGTCTGAACGATTTGGAGCTTTGCAGCATCAATTTTTTTCCAGAAACTGTGAGAGACCTCCAGGTGGACACCATTCGGAAAATTCAGATGGCTTTCAGGGACAATTTTTTGGGGATTACACAGATTAAGGAGTGCTCCAGCCGGTTTAAAGACCGCCCACAGCGTCTGAGAGCGCAGCGCACTCCGAGCGCCGATCAACAGGCTGAAACAACCAGATCATTTCCAACGTGAAGCCTTTGTTGATCCGGGACGTCGTCTGACTTACACAAAAATGGCAGGAGACGTGGACATCAGTACTTTTTCGGCACATTCCACTGTTACAGAAGTTTTTTTCCATGGAAAGAAGCGGAGGGATGCGCCACAGAGCCGTTCATGGCGCGGGACAAAAGCACCTCTGTGTTGGTCTCACAGGACGGCTTTCAGATGGCTTTCAGTGGTTTTTCAGTCGCGTGACTATCCAAGAAATTTTGGATGAGCCTGGACATGCCAGAACATGTCCTGTGAGGCTTCATCACGGCGTTGCTTTGCGCCATGCGGCACTGCACGTCTGTCTCAATGTGCCGAAAAAGTACTGACGACGTCCCGGATAAAACACAGCGTCCAGTGTGGAAATGAACGGCACATTCCAATGTTACAAGAGTTTTTGTCATGGAAAGAGGAGCGGAGGAATTCCGCGCATCGCGGCAGTGCCGCATGGCGCAAAGCAACGCCGTGATGAAGCCTCACAGGACATGTTCTGGCATGTCCAGGCTCATCCACAATTTCTCGGATAGTCACACAACTGAAAAGCCACCAACAGCCGTCTGAAATCCACCTTTAAGCCATCCTGTGAGACCAACACGGAGGTGGTTTTGTCCCGCACCATGAACGGCTCCGTGGCGCGTCCCTCCGCTTCTCTTTCCATGAAAAAACTCCGGTAACAGTGGAATGTGCCGAAAAAGTACTGATGTCCACGTCTCCTGCCATTTTTGTGTAAGTCAGACGACGTCCTGGATGAACAAAGTCTTCACGTTGGAAATGATCTGGTTGATTCAGCCTGTCAATCGGCGCTCGGAGCGCAGCGCGCTCTCAGCAGCTGTGGGTGGTCTTTAAACCGGCTGGAGCACTCCTTAATCTGTGTAATCCCCATAAAATCGTCCCTGAAAGCCATCTGAATTTTCTGAATGGTGTCCACCTGGAGGTCTCTCACAGTTTCTGGAAACATTTGATGCAGCAAAGCTCCAAATCGTTCAGACATTTATTTGCAATAAAAATCTGACAAGAGGGGTGGACCACTGCTCACACAAAGCCTGCTCACAGGCGAATGACGCAACCGACAGGCGTGAAAAAACTCATGCATGCACACGAAGGTTCAAGCTTGGCTGATGCAATCACATGTCATTCAAATCCATATGGTTTTTGAAAAAATAAAAAGGTCGGATACTTTTCTAACAGACCTCGTATTTACACTTCAGCAGCTACGGTGAATTGAAATATTAAATGTGTGGTTTGATGTAAGGGAGTCTTACATATTTAACAGAACAGTCCCTCTGGACTCATTATGGCCCACTATCACAATAATAGCATTTTTAAATTTACTTATAATACAGTACTTGTGTATGTGATGTGTGTTATGCTGCCACACCCACTTTAAACATCTCCAAAATGTTCATACGCATGGGTCACAGCTTGCATATACATACATACATACACATACGAGGTCTATTAGAAAAGTATCCAACCTTATTATTTTTTCAAAAACCATATGGATTTGAATCACGTGTGATTGCGTCAGACAAGCTTGAACCCTCGTGCGCATGCGTGAATTTTTCCACGCCTTTCGGTTGCGTCATTCGCAGGCTTTGAGTGAGGAGTGGTCCAGCCCCCTCGTCAGATTTTCATTGCCAGAAAATGGCGGAATGATTTGGGCTTTTTTTCCATCAGAATTTTTTCAGAAACTGTTAGAGACTGGCAGCTGGAAACCATTAGAAAAATTATCTGGCTATCAGTGAAAATGTTACGGGCTTGGTAGAGAATAAGGAGTGTTACTGTCGCTTTAAGGATGGCCCCCAGCGGCTGTGGGGCGCGCCGCGCTCCGAAGCTGCCATCGACAGGCTGAACGACCATTTATTTCTAAACGGATGGCTGTCTGGATCCATGACCATCGTGTGCCATTTCTCTGGTTATCACAAGAGCTGGACATCAACCATTTTCCTGCAGATTTCACTTTTAACAAGAGATTTTGTCATGGAAAGCCGAGCAGAGGCTTCGCGCGTCACGATGGATTTGCTACTGGAGCGAGACAAAACCACTTCCGTTTTGGTCTCACAGGACGGCTTTGAGATGGCGTTCAGCCAGCTGTCGGTGGTTTTTCCATCGAGTGATTATCCGAGAAATTGTGGATGTGCCTGGACATGCCAGAACATTTCCCGTGAGGCTTCATCACGGCGTTGCTTTGCGCCATGCGGCACCGCCGCGACGCGCGGAATTCCTCCGCACGTCTGTCTCAATGTGCTGAAAAAGTGCTGATGTCCACGTCTTTTCACAATTCCTGTGCTAGTCAGACGACGTCCCGGATAAAACACAGCGTCCAGTTTGGAAATGAATGGCACATTCCACTGTTACAGGAGTTTTTGTCATGGAAAGAGGAGCGGAGGCTGATGGATATATATGTATATATACTCAACAAAAATATAAACGCAACACTTTTGGTTTTGCTCCCATTTGTATGAGATGAACTCAAAGATCTAAAACTTTTTCCACATACACAATATCACCATTTCCCTCAAATATTGTTCACAAACCAGTCTAAATCTGTGATAGTGAGCACTTCTCCTTCGCTGAGATAATCCATCCCACCTCACAGGTGTGCCATACCAAAATGCTGATTAGACACCATGATTAGTGCACAGGTGTGCCTTAGACTGCCCACAATAAAAGGCCACTCTGAAAGGTGCAGTTTTGTTTTATTGGGGGGGATACCAGTCAGTATCTGGTGTGACCACCATTTGCCTCATGCAGCGCAACACATCTCCTTCGCATCATCCGTGAAGAGAACACCTCTCCAACGTGCCAAATGCCAGCGAATGTGAGCATTTGCCCACTCAAATCGGTTACGACGACGAACTGGAGTCAGGTCGAGACTCCGATGAGGACGACAAGCATGCAGATGAGCTTCCCTGAGACGGTTTCTGACAGTTTGTGCAGAAATTCTTTGGTTATGCAAACCGATTGTTTCAGCAGCTGTCCGAGTGGCTGGTCTCAGACGATCTTGGAGGTGAACATGCTGGATGTGGAGGTCCTGGGCTGGTGTGGTTACACGTGGTCTGCGGTTGTGAGGCTGGTTGGATGTACTGCCAAATTCTCTGAAATGCCTTTGGAGATGGCTTATGGTAGAGAAATGAACTTTCAATACACGAGCAACAGCTCTGGTTGACATTCCTGCTGTCAGCATACCAATTGCACGCTCCCTCAAATCTTGCGACATCTGTGGCATTGTGCTGTGTGATAAAACTGCACCTTTCAGAGTGGCCTTTTTTGTGGGCAGTCTAAGGCACACCTGTGCACTAATCATGGTGTCTAATCAGCATCTTGTTATGGCACACCTGTGAGGTGGGATGGATTATCTCAGCGAAGGAGAAGTGCTCACTATCACAGATTTCGACTGGTTTGTGAACAATATTTGAGGGAAATGGTGATATTGTGTATGTGGAAAAAGTTTTAGATCTTTGAGTTCATCTCATACAAAATGGGAGCAAAACCAAAAGTGTTGCGTTTATATTTTTGTTGAGGTATATATATATACATACATATACATATACACACACACACACACACACACACACATGTATGTATTTCCATTTAATTTGTGTAGCAGCTTGCTCTTTCTTGTGTGTTTTTTTTTTTTTAACTCCTCCTACTTGCAACCTCCGGCTGGTGAGGCGAGCTCTCTAGCCAAAAGGCCAAAACCCAGTGCTCTGGCCTTGTGGCCAGAGAATCCAGGGTTTACGGACTACTACTGCACATCGACTCCTGCTGGCCACCGTCACATATGCATTAAAATTGTTATCATTTAGGTGCACGTGTGCAGCAGTTATAAATGAGGCCTGGGTATCTTCATGTATTTTTCACTTGTGCTGCTGCACGTTGGAGCTTCCTCTGCTCTCTTTTTGTTCACCACTGGGGCAGCACCACATGCAAGAGCAGAAAGAGCAGTGTAGAAGAAGAAGTCACCTGTTTTTAGCATGTTAACATAGCATAATTTTACATGTGCTGAAAATTATCTGCAGTTTTGATGTTTGAATTTCTTATTTTGGTACAACTCAAGCCGGTTGTGCAACAGTACAGGAGCAAAAATTAGGAGTTAAAGAGCGCTAAAACGGACTTTCCCCATTCTGAATATATGACAGTTTCAAGGTGACCTTTGAACATTTTGAGAGAAGATGTGGAAATACCAGCGCAACAACTTCACACATCTGATTCATGAAGTTAAAAAAAAAAAAAAGAAAAATCAGACCATTGACCAGTTCATAGTGGATTTAGATGAACTGAAGTAGGCGCATTGTTTACATCAATACTAATTCTCTAATACTGATAGTTTATTGGAGAAGACAAGTAATCCAATCAAATTTGATGTGTGGTCATCAGCCGGCCCCTCCCACTGGAGAAAACCCTCCCTATTTGTTACAGGGTTGTTGTCGTAATGTCACGGGTTGGAGTTGTGCGTTTTGTACTGAGACAGCAGGTGTGACGGAGCTGCAGGCTGATGAGTGTGAATGTAGTGGTTCTCAATCCAAGGGACCTGAAGAGAACGCTTTCTAACACGCCGATAAGGTGCCAGTGTCGACTCCGTGGGACGGATCACATCCAGGTGCTTGAAACGGGGTCGGGTACCACGAGGAACACATGCAGCAACCGCAATGTGCCAGGTAAATTATACACATTAAATCACTTTAAAATGATAAATCTGACAGAGGTGTCAGAGGTATATATGAGCTCCACTTATTTGGATAAAAACTGCTTGAAATATTTAAAAACAGACAATACCTGATAGCTTAATAGGAGCTAGTAGTTTTGTGAGAACTGCACAGAGGAATCTAACAAATGGCTCAAAAATATTAAAATACATTTTTGAACAAAATAGCGAAGAACAGAAACTGAGATGTGAAGATTTTCAGTACTTGAGGTATATGCCATCTCTCAGGTATATCTTATTATCACTTTACCGAGGCGTTGCTAGGCCGGTATCGTAGATTTACGTCTAACTTGGGCGAATATCGGCCATTTTGGGCGACTGGGCATGAACGTCGGGCCTCTGAAAATGCATACCTCCCGCCAAAAGCATGTTATTGCATTATTATCACTTTACCGAGGTGTTGCTAGGCCAGTATCGTAGATTTACGCCGATGCTATCTGGCTATACCCGCCCGCTGTGCGTAAACAAATGACGTCATAGCGCGCAGCCCAAGAACTGTCCGCAGAGGAAAACATAAAAAGGCGAGAAGTGTGTGTTGGTCCCAATATGGATATTCCGGATGATTTTCTCATGGATAGTACAACAATGAACAGCAGCTAAAGCAGCCAGCTTCATGAGGACGCACTGCCGAATTTGGAGAGCAGCGCGCGCAAGCCGACACGGCAAAAGTTAAAGTGAGCCAACTTTTTATGTATGCGTTACGTGTGTGTATCTTAGTAAAAAGTGATATAATGCAAATAACATGCTGTTGTCGCGCAGTATACATTTTTCTGAGTCCCTCCGTCCAACCCGTCGCCCAAAATGACACTGGGCGACTGGGCATGGACATCGGGCCTCTTGACAATGCATACCGCCCTCCAAAAGCATGTTATTGTATTATTATATCCTTACAGTCTGTACGTTTGAAGGCTCCTGACTGCACTGACTATACCAGACATCCATGCCGGTCATGTGACTGAGCACCACAGACAGTATATTGGTACCGACGTAGATTCAGGTAGGAGACTAGCTACAGGTGCGAGATATTTCCAGACACTCCAGCAGCTACAACAGAACCCGGCAATATGAACAATATCTGAACAATGCACTGTGGTACTGACACTACTAACCCAGTAGTGCCATAAAAATTAAAATGGTGACAACTTCCACAAAATATCAACAATTTTACATTGTTGGCCCCTCCCATTCAGGTATTAAAACATTCACCACTCAACTTCGTTTGGAGCGCGGTCATCCCTTAAATGTCACTAACTAGCCACGCACATGCCGTCTGCGTGACAGGCTTGAAAGCACCAGGATGTTCATCAAGTCAAAACAGCGGTCACATGGTGCGCAATCGGTGGTACAAGCGGACAGCATAGAGCATGCCACACACACACACACACACGCCCTCTGTCTGAGGGGCTTTAGAGTTTTAATACACAACTTCTCAGAAACTAGTAACTGCAAGACATTCTTAATCAACGTGTGCCACTTTTGGATTCTTCCTGTAGGGATGCAGGGCGTGTGTCTGTAGCCCCGCCCTATTCATATCAGAGGTAGTAGAGTGGATTGTGATGGCCAATGGCATGAGTGAGATATTTTATGGATATCGAGACATTGCTGCGATTCTGGAAATGCTGTGAGCCAAACGAAGAACCTGGACTTCAAGCGCCCTTCACATGGTGACTGTACAAAAACATCATAGGGTCATTATAGCAGAATTATTGTTATGGTAGTTGACAACATGAGGTGTGGCCATTTTTCTGTCTTAACAAAAACGGGACAAATAATTTACTTAATTGAAAGATACAGTTTTGGCATTTTGTACGTCACACTGAAACAGCAAGCTTGGCTTTGACAGTTGCTTAGAAAGTTAATTTTAATGATGCTACAGCTTCATCGCTTCAGGTTTTACCTGCTTAATAGCACACAAATTATTCCAGTTTTCCTGATATAAAACAAAGTGTTTGTGCACTTAAATATCACATCTCTTGGTGCTTGTTTGTTCTCGTCACTAACGGAAGCACAACTTGAATTATTATTATTTTTTACTTTTACCGGCAGGTATGGCCAAGGTGCAAGAGATTTTCCCGTCATCCTCTCATTGAAAACAACAGAACATCCACTTTAAAGTCTGCTGCTTAACATGAATACAGCATTAAGCCGTGCTTGTTACCAGTTACTGGAAATCAGCGACGGAAATTGTAGAAGACCACAGCAAAGTCTGGCATTTTGTCAGAGTTAAAGTTTTTCATAAAATTCATTCAATGACAACCAGTGATAATCTTGTAAATAAATGGTATACACATCTACTGGCCAGTAGATGGCAGTGTTCATGGCAGTATAAACAGCATTTGCCACCAGACATTCGGCTCCGCACCTTGGAAAATCCTACAGCTAGCCAGGCCCCTGTAGTCGGTGTGGACAAAGGTAGCTTAGCCGCCGTTAGTTCCCCTCCCGCAGATCCCGAGCAGCTGGGAAAGCAGGCCGACTGGGTGACTGTGAGGAGGAAGCGTAGTCCTAAACAGAAGCCCCATGTACACCGCCAACCCGTTCACATTTCTAACCGTTTTTCCACACTCGGTGACACATCCGCCGAGGAACAAACTCTGGTTATTGGCAACTCTGTTTTGAGAAATGTGAAGTTAGCGACACCAGCAACCATAGTCAAATGTCTTCCGGGGGCCAGAGCAGGCAACATTGAAGGAAATTTGAAACTGCTGGCTAAGGCTAAGCGTAAATTTGGTAAGACTGTAATTCACGTCGGCAGTAATGACACCTGGTTACGCCAATCGGAAGTCACTAAATTAACATTGAATCGGTGTGTAACTTTGCAAAACAATGTCGGACTCTGTATTTTCTCTGGGCCCCTCCTCAATTGGACCGGGAGTGACATGTTTAGCCGCATGTTCTCCCTGAATTGCTGGCTGTCTGAGTGGTGTCCAAAAAATGAGGTGGGCTTCATAGATAATTGGCAAAGCTTCTGGGGAAAAGCTGGTCTTGTTAGAGAGACGACATCCATCCCACTTTGGATGGAGCAGCTCTCATTTCTAGAAATCTGGCCAATTTTCTTAAATCCTCCAAACTGTGACTATCCAGGGTTGGGACCAGGAAGCAGAGTTGTAGTCTTACACATCTCTGCAGCTTTTCTCCCCCTGCCATCCCCTCATTACCCCATCCCCGTAGAGACGGTGCCTGCTCCCAGACCACCAATACCAGTAAAAATCTATTTAACCATAAAAATTCAAAAAGAAAAAAATAATATAGCACCTTCAACTGCACAGACTAAACAGTTAAATGTGGTCTATTAAACATTAGATCTCTCTCTTCTATGTCCCTGTTAGTAAATAATATAATAATTGATCAACATATTGATTTATTCTGCCTTACAGAAACCTGGTTACAGCAGGATGAATATGTTAGTTTAAATGAGTCAACACCCCCGAGTCACACTAACTGCCAGAAGCGCGTAGCACGAGCCGAGGCGGAGGATTAGCAGCAATCTTCCAATCCAGCTTATTAATTAATCAAAAACCCAGACAGAGCTTAATTAATTTGAAAGCTTGACTCTTAGTCTTGTCCATCCAAATTGGAAGTCCCAAAAACCAGATTTATTTGTTGTTATCTATCGTCCACCTGGTCGTTACTGAGTTTCTCTGTGAATTTTCGGACCTTTGTCTGACTTAGTGCTTAGCTCAGATAAGATAATTATAGTGGGCGATTTTAACATCCGCACAGATGCTGAGAATGACAGCCTCAACGCTGCATTTAATCTATTGTTAGACTCAATTGGCTTTGCTCAAAATGTAAATGAGTCCACCCACCAATTTAATCATACCTTAGATCTTGTTCTGACTTATGGTATGGAAATTGAAGACTTAACAGTATTCCCTGAAAACCCCCTTCTGTCTGATCATTTCTTAATAACATTTACATTTACTCTGATGGACTACCCAGCAGTGGGGAATAAGTTTCATTACAGTAGAAGTCTTACAGAAAGTGCTGTAACTAGGTTTAAGGATATGATTCCTTCTTTATGTTCTCCAATGCCATATACCAACACAGGGCAGAGTAGCTACCTAAACTCTGTGAGTGAGATAGAGTATCTCATCAATAGTTTTATATCCTCATTGAGGACAACTCTGGATGCTGTAGCTCCTCTGAAAAGAGAGCCTTAAATCAGAAGTGCCTGACTCTGTGGTATAACTCAAACTCGCAGCTTAAAGCAGATAACCCGTAAGTTGGAGAGGAAATGGCGTCTCACTAATTTAGAAGATCTTCACTTAGCCTGGAAAAAAAGAGTCTGTTGCTCTATAAAAAAAGCCTTCGTAAAGCTAGGACATCTACTACTCATCACTAATTGAAGAAAATAAGAACAACCCCAGGTTTCTTTTCAGCACTGTAGCCAGGCTGACAAAGAGTCAGAGCTCTATTGAGCCGAGTATTCCTTTACTTTAACTAGTAATGACTTCATGACTTTCTTTGCTAATAAAATTTTAACTATTAGAGAAAAAATTACTCATAACCATCCCAAAGATATATCGTTATCTTTGGCTGCTTTCAGTGATGCCGGTATTTGGTTAGACTCTTTCTCTCCGATTGTTCTGTCTGAGTTATTTTCATTAGTTACTTCATCCAAACCATCAACATGTTTATTAGACCCCATTCCTACCAGGCTGCTCAAGGAAGCCCTACCATTATTTAATGCTTCGATCTTAAATATGATCAATCTATCTTTGTTAGTGGCTATGTACCACAGGCTTTAAGGTGGCAGTAATTAAACCATTACTTAAAAAGCCATCACTTGACCCAGCTATCTTAGCTAATTATAGGCCAATCTCCAACCTTCCTTTTCTCTCAAAAATTCTTGAAAGGGTAGTTGTAAAACAGCTAACTGATCATCTGCAGAGGAATGGTATTTGAAGAGTTTCAGTCAGGTTTTAGAATTTATCATAGTACAGAAACAGCATTAGTGAAGGTTACAAATGATCTTCTTATGGCTTCGGACAGTGGACTCTCTCTGTGCTTGTTCTGTTAGACCTCAGTGCTGCTTTGATACTGTGACCATAAAATTTATTACAGAGATTAGAGCATGCCATAGGTATTGTCAAGCGTTATTCCTTATTTTACTGCGCCCCACGCTTGAAGGGATTTCACCCGCAATTCCTTAATCATGCAGCAGATGTTTACTCAGATGACGCTGTAACATTTCCCACTTCTTGTTTATTGGGTTTTGCTTTGATGCCACCAGGTAAAAACCTTAAAACACATACATACACAACTGTAATAATATACCATAAACCATTTCCAAATAACTAACTTAAATTATTTAGCGACACGTACCTTATCATTTAATCAATTTCATTTCCTAAATACATAAAAGCGCCAACACCAATTATTGTCCTCATTATCATTACTGATTGATGCAGCCACACGATTGAACAAATTACTCATTACAATAAATAATCAGCAGCTTATATTATCAAACTATAAAATAACAATCAAAAATCATAATTTAAAAACATAAGCCCGCAGCCAAGCGGCTTGCAGCTTCAATGCACGTGAATTTAAGTGAATATTCACGCCCACACCACATACACAAAAAATCCCCTTTCGTACAAACAAGTATCTACGAATCGTCCCATCCAAACTACACACGAACAACGCCCCATGTTGCCCACAGCGCCTTCACAAGCGCGAGTAGCGACGTGGGGCAGAAGTAAAGACGCCCAACAGTGTGATATTAATACACAAAAATCTTACCGGCTGCCTTTCACACATTATTTGCGGGTACACACGCAGTTGTTTAAAGTCAATCGGAACGAGCATAACTTAAAACTCCCCACAACCACTACTTGTCGCTACAGTAACATCCGGTATGAATAAAGTCCGCCCCTATAAAGGGCCCGGGTACGCGCGCTAACCGGCCGACAGTTCCGCCCTGATCAGCACAAATGACAAACAGCTGATCAGCGCGACAGGTATTAAAGGCACTGCGCTGCGGTGGTTTGAATCATATTTGTCTAATAGATTACAATTTGTTCATGTAAATGGGGAATCTTCTTCACAGACTAAAGTTAATTATGGAGTTCCACAAGGTTCTGTGCTAGGACCAATTTTATTCACTTTATACATGCTTCCCTTAGGCAGTATTATTAGACAGCATTGCTTAAATTTTCATTGTTACGCAGATGATACCCAGCTTTATCTATCCATGAAGCCAGAGGACACACACCAATTAGCTAAACTGCAGGATTGTCTTACAGACATAAAGACATGGATGACCTCTAATTTCCTGCTTTTAAACTCAGATAAAACTGACGTTATTGTACTTGGCCCAACAAATCTTAGAAACATGGTGTCTAACCAGATCCTTACTCTGGATGGCATTACCCTGACCTCTAGTATACTGTGAGAAATCTTGGAGTCATTTTTGATCAGGATATGTCATTCAATGCACATATTAAACAAATATGTAGGACTGCTTTTTTGCATTTGCGCAATATCTCTAAAACTACACTCAACAAAAATATAAATGCAACACTTTTGGTTTTGCTCCCATTTTGTATGAGATGGACTCAAAGATCTAAAACTTTTTCCACATACACAATATCACCATTTCTCTCAAATATTGTTCACAAACCAGTCTAAATCTGTGATAGTGAGCACTTCTCCTTTGCTGAGATAATCCATCCCACCTCACAGGTGTGCCATACCAAGATGCTGATTAGACACCATGATTAGTGCACAGGTGTGCCTTAGACTGCCCACAATAAAGGCCACTCTGAAAGGTGCAGTTTTATCACACAGCACAATGCCACAGATGTCGCAAGATTTGAGGGAGCGTGCAATTGGCATGCTGACAGCAGGAATGTCAACCAGAGCTGTTGCTCGTGTATTGAATGTTCATGTCTCTACCATAAGCCGTCTCCAAAGTCGTTTCAGAGAATTTGGCAGTACATCCAACCAGCCTCACAACTGCAGACCACGTGTAACCACACCAGCCCAGGACCTCCACATCCAGCATGTTCACCTCCAAGATTGTCTGAGACCAGCCACTCGGACAGCTGCTGAAACAATCGGTTTGCATAACCAAAGAATTTCTGCACAAACTGTCAGAAACCGTCTCAGGGAAGCTCATCTGCATGCGTCGTCCTCATCGGGGTCTCGACCTGACTCCAGTTCGTCGTCGTAACCGACTTGAGTGGGCAAATGCTCACATTCGCTGGCGTTTGGCACGTTGGAGAGGTGTTCTCTTCACGGATGATGCGAAGGAGATGTGTTGCACTGCATGAGGCAAATGGTGGTCACACCAGATACTGACTGGTATCCCCCCCAATAAAACAAAACTGCACCTTTCAGAGTGGCCTTTTATTGTGGGCAGTCTAAGGCACACCTGTGCAGTAATCATGGTGTCTAATCAGCATCTTGATATGGCACACCTGTGAGGTGGGATGGATTATTTCAGCAAAGGAGAAGTGCTCACTATCACAGATTTAGACTGGTTTGTGAACAATATTTGAGGGAAATGGTGATATTGTGTATGTGGAAAAAGTTTTAGATCTTTGAGTTCATCTCATACAAAATTGGAGCAAAACCAAAAGTGTTGCGTTTATATTTTTGTTGAGTTTAGAAAGGTCTTGTCTCAGAGTGATGCTGAAAAACTAATTCATGCATTTATTTCCTCTAGGCTGGACTATTGTAATTCATTATCAGGTTGTCCTAAAAGTTCCCTGAAAAGCCTTCACTTAAATCAAAATGCTGCAGCTAGAGCAGTGATTCTCAACCGGGGTGCCACGGCACCCTAGGGTGCCGTGATCGATCGTCAGGGGTGCCGTGGGCAGTTATCAAATATCACCATTATCGGGTGTATGTGCTGTAATAGTGTGGCAAATGATGTAATGCTCTTTTATTCCAGTAGATGGCAGCAAAGTGCGCAGTAGCGCCGAGTCGTGTGCCGACAAGGAGGCGTGATCGCCATTTTAATTCCGGGCAAGTTAGTGATTTGTGTGCACAGAAGTTCATTAGTCTCGTCAAGAAACAGGTGGAATATGCCGGAAAGCTGCGCATGTTGGCAAAGTCACAAACGGAGGAACAAGGGAGACAATATTTCCTTCCATAAGTAAGTGGTTTTGGTTATTGTTGTCATGTTGACCGTGATATTTGGATGATAAACAGCTGTATGTCTCCTGCTGTACCTGTGTCGCCCGATGACACGGATCATTAATTTCACTTATGTCTAGTTGATATTTTCCACTGCTAGACCAATGTCTAGTTAAAATTCTTGTCGTTAGTGACTAAAAATTGTTCGACAACACTGGGGAGTTTTTTTTTTTGCACTTAAATAATGAGATTAATGACCGCGCTGTGCTGCAACACACAGAGATGTATATACAAGACTTATCAGCGTTTTTAACAGGCTGCGTTTATGACTAATTGGTGCACAAAACCTTCTCACAGCTGCTGCTTTTACATGACTGCATCAAAATGAACAGTTATCACTTCAAAATGAGTCATCATAACACAACATCACACTTATGTGAACTTTGGAATTAATCTATGTCTCAGCTCACTGAAGTACACGCTGGGACACTACGTCACCTGTCGGAAACACTTGAGTACTCACGACTACTTTGTAGGACGTCTCCATAGCGGTTTGCTGCAAATGCCGTATACTTTGAAACAGGTCACCGAAGTGCACAAAGTAGTCCCGGTGGATCATCAGATGGCCACTAACAGCCTAAATCTAAACTGTTATGATTTCAATGCGACATGTCCTTTAATCAGTAGTCACCTGCTGAAGAAAGAAGACCTCCTGCAAAGAAAACCTGCACCCTCTCGGCCCTTTCTGGAATGAGTTGATCCCCTGGACTGCAGCATCTACGAGGTCTGTCCGTAAAGTATAGGTCCTTTTTATTTTTTTCAAAAACTATATGGATTTCATTCATATGTTTTTACGTCAGACATGCTTGAACCCTCGTGCGCATGCGTGAGTTTTTCCACGCCTGTCGGTGACGTCATTCGCCTGTGAGCACTCCTTGTGGGAGGAGTCGTCCAGCCCCTCGTCGGAATTCCTTTGTCTGAGAAGTTTCTGAGAGACTGGCGCTTTGTTTGATCAAAGTTTTTTCTAAACCTGTGAGACACATCGAAGTGGACATGGTTCGAAAAATTAAGCTGGTTTTCAGTGAAAATTTTAACAGCTGATGAGAGATTTTGAGGTGATACTGTCGCTTTAAGGACTTTTCACGGTGCGAGACGTCGCGCAGCGCTCTCAGGCAGCGTCATCAGCCTGTTTCAAGCTTAAAACCTCCACATTTCAGGCTCTGTTGATCCAGGACGTTGTGAGAACAGAGAAGTTTCAGAAGAAGTCGGTTTCAGCATTTTATCCGGATATTCCACTGTTAAAGGAGATTTTTTTAATGAAAGACGTGCGGGCGGATTGCAGCGTCGGCTCGCAGCCGCCGCGACGCTCCGCCACAGGAAAACACGTCTGTTGGAAGCCTTGAGGACAAGTTGGAACATCTCCAGCTGATAAACAATTTCTCATATACTCACTCCACTGAAAGCCATCAAAAGCCAACTGGATTTTAACAAATGGTTATCAACACGGAGGTGTTTTCCTGTGCCGCCGCGCCGCGTCGGCTGCGTCCCGATGCGCGGACCCGTCCGCATGTCTTTCATTAAAAAAATCTCCTTTAACAGTGGAATATCCGGATAAAATGCTGAAACCGACTTCTTCTGAAACGTCTCTGTTCTCTCACAACGTCCTGGATCAATAGAGCCTGAAATGTGGAGGTTTTAAGCTTGAAACAGGCTGATGACGGCCTGAGAGCGCTGAGCGACGTCTCGCACCGTGAAAAGTCCTTAAAGCGATAGAATCACCTCAAAATCTCTCATCAGCTGTTAAAATTTTCACTGAAAACCAGCTTAATTTTTCGAACCATGTCCACTTCGATGTGTCTCACAGGTTTAGAAAAAATTTTGATCAAACAAAGCGCCAGTCTCTCAGCAACTTCTCAGACAAAGGAATTCCAACGAGGGGCTGGACGACTCCTCCCACAAGGAGTGCTCACAGGCGAATGACGTCACCGACAGGCGTGGAAAAACTCACGTATGCGCACGAGGGTTCAAGCATGTCTGACATAAAAACATATGAATGAAATCCATATAGTTTTTGAAAAAAATAAAAAGGACCTATACTTTACGGACAGACCTCGTATGTGTCACATCAACAGCACTTGTCAATAAATAAAGGATTAATCTCGTCCATTTCACTTTGATATCTTGCTTGTTATTGGCACAAATGTTAGAGGCAGAACTTTTCAGTCAACCCTCATACCCCTCGCCCCCTTTTTTTAAACATCTAATTTTAAACATTATTAAACTATTCTGTCTGTAGAAATTCCCTCACTATGAGCAAGATTTTGGCCAGAAACAACTAATTCTACATCAGTAAGGCGGATTGCATTCTGAGACACGCCCACAGATTCCATCTACACTCAGACATGCCCACAAACATGTACAGAGATGACCTGCTCAGCATTTGTATCACTCCTGCCCTCCTCCCAGATGGCGGTGTGGCAAACAGCAGCTCTGTTCCATTTGCTGTAAAGTGACAGACAGAATAACAGGTTTCTTCATTAATGCATGAAATCCATATTTCTATTAATATGTCTATTATTAATAGCCAAGTGGCCTGTGTGTGCGTACGGCTTTGATCACAGAGAAACGGAGAAAGAGTGGACATTTCTGTTTGGTATGTTTATGTATTTTGGGTCAAAAATGAATATTGACGGGACTAATGTTTTGGAAAAACTATGGATATTAGCTAACAGCAGTGAACAATGGACATTGAAAATTGCATTCTGCATTCATATGCCATTCCAGCAGAGGGCGGTAAATCATCTATATATTAAAAAGGATGTGGCCTCTGTGTACCTGAATGCATATACCTTTGAACACAGAGAAACTGGGGAGAGCTGACATTTGCCGTTTGATATGCCTAAATTTAAATAAATGTGCTGGGTCAGAAATGGTACATAAATCAGGAGGAAACTTGTTCCACAGTCTGGGTGCAGCGACCACAGAAACATGATCACGCCAAAGTTTATATGTGACCTCAGAACATCTACGCAAAGTTGGCCAGATGCCTGTAATGTCCTAGTGTAAGTGCTGAGAGTTAAAATTTCAGACAAGGAGGAAGGTGCAAGGTCATTAACAGCTTTAAAATCAAACATTAAAATCAATTCTAAAACAAACTGGAAGCCAGTGGAGTGAGTCAAGTACAGGTGTAACATGCTCACTTCTGGAAGTGTTCATTAAAAGACAAGCAGCAGCATTTGCACATGGAGGCGTGCAAGAAGACGGGCATAAACACCAGCATAAAGTGCATTACAGTCATCACATCTGGAGCTGATGAAACCATGAATGGGCCGTCTGAAGGTCACATCTACTGAGAAAGGACTTTACTTTAGCCAGAAGATGTAAAAAAAAAAAAAAAACTTGCTTTGACAACAGAGTTTATCTGTTGACTGAACCTTAAACAGCTGTCAAATATCAAGAACAAATTCTTGACAGCTGGTTTTACATAATTAGCTAGAACTCCAAATTTTGACACTGCAGCATTCAGCATGCCAGAATGTCCAAACGCAATGGTCTGTTTTACCATCATTCAGGTAAAAGACATTCTGAAACAGCTACTGCTTTACATCATGAATACAATTAAATAATGATGACAAAGCATCGCTTCCATTAGTCCTCAAACACAGATCATCTGCATAATGAAAGGACAGGTTGTCCTCGGCTATAGTTTTGTGAATAATTGTTTTTATTATTTGGCACATTTAGTTTCGCAACTGGCCATTGTTTACTGTTGTTACCCAACATTCCTAATTCCTCCAAAAATATTTGTTCTCTCAACTTTGTTTTGGCGGCGTTCATCCTTGGCCCAAATACATAAGCATGCCAAAGGACTCTCCACAGTTTCTCAGTGATCGAAGTCAACCGAGGCCACTTCACTCTTAACATATAGATGAGAATGTTTTGTAAAGAAACTGTCTTAGATAGGCTGCCATCTAGTGGTCAGAAAAAAAATGCTTCATGAAGCCTCATTTGTCCATTGCTGTTCTGCAGTTGTAACGAAGTATAGAGAGGAAACATTTGCTCAACTCTGATAACTACAAGTTTCAATATCAGACTTGTAGCTTCTGGCTTTTAGAATCTTATGGAACGACAAAAACGGGACATTTTGGTCTCTTGCGATGGAAAGACGACACTGGTTTATAGTAAGTGATGGGAGAGTACAAACCTGTGGAGATCCTTGTCCTTTAGGTGTCATGCTGCTCCTCTTTTCACTATGAGTAACAATGACAGCAAAATAAAAAATAAAAGCCTAAAACAGAAAAAACACAGAGAATGCAGTGGTTTAAATTCCAGCTAACTCAGTCGCATTTTACTCCTGTATAAGTTTTTAAATTTGCATAACTGCCACTAGAGATGTAACAATTAACCACAGTTACAAATCAGACAAACTAAAGCTGTGATGTTGCTGTTCAATCTATGTAAATGGACTGCATTATATAGCGCTTTCCATCTGCAATCAGACGCTCAAAGCACTTTACAATTATGCCTCACATTCACCCCAATGTCAGGGTGCTGCCATACAAGGCGCTCAGTACACACTGGGAGCAATAGGGGATTAAAGGCCTTGCCCAAGGGCCCTGAGTGATTTTCCAGTCAGGCAGGGATTTGAACCCATGATCTTCTGGACTCAAGCCCAACACCTTAACCACTAGACCATCACCTCCCCTAAACCTCTTAAAGTCCACCTCACGTGGACTTTAAGAACTGACAGCTCACATGTTCCTGATCTTCCTGCAAACTTGTTTTCCTCCATTTTGTTTGTTTGTCGGCTGTTTTACAAATGTTTTTCAAGGCCCCAGCACATATGTGATCTGTCCCATCGTCAGTGAAAATAAATCACATGCATGGTGGCCAAGTGCTCAGTAACACGTCTTCAAAAACATAAGGTTTGTGGTTCAACACCACCTGCAGCCATTCTCCATGTAATGTGGAGTCGTGTCAGGAAGGGCATCCAGTGTAAAAGATGTGTCACGTCAACAGCAGATGGGATCTGCTGTGGCGACCCAGAGCATAAAAAGGAAAAAAAACTTTCAGCAAGAATTGGGAAGTGCCAAATACACCTTTAGAAAACAATTATCAGACATCCGTTGAAAATGGATTCCTAGTTCCTGCAGGATGACGATGTGATTCTTCGGTGTCTCAGCAAAAGTCCACTCTTTTCTTCTGCGTTTTGCTCAAACTCGCATTGAGCATTTCACTTTTTTATTTTCCCCTTTTTTGGGCAACACACAACACTTCACAAACACTAACTAAAAAAAAAAACAAAAAAAAAACTGATGGCTTGCATGTTCAAACCTCCAGCTGAAATGCATTTGCTAAACTGCAGAGGAAGAGGGATTAAAAAGAAATTAACGCAGGGACCCAGTCCACCAACATTTAAAATAAATAAATAAATAAATAAAAAACCAAAAATGGTTAAATTTTACAAGTTTGGGGGAAAAAAACAGAAACCACATCCTATCGCCCTTTCAGCAAAATGTCAACACTGGCACAGTGATATTGTGCCATTACTTAGTAGGGAGAGCCCTGGACTATTGATGTTTAAAATGCAAGAGTACTTTCTATCCGATTAATCACCAGAAGAATCGATAGAATACTTGATTACTAAAATAATCGACAGCTGCAGCCCTTGCCCCGACTATCATGATGGCGCTAAAGATCATCTTTTCAGATATTCCTGCTGTGTGTGTGTGTTAAAAGTGTCCTAATCTTCTAGGAAGGACGTCAGGTGTGTTGTCTTTACCATGTGGCTGCACACACACACTGTACGACCAAAACTGTTATAGCTATGATTTTTTAATCATTTTAATAGATGGCCCCTGCCTGTGGAATGGACGCCTGCATGGACTTCTTATCAAATTCACCTCTTGTTGTTTGTTTATGTTCTGTTTTGTAAAACTTGCCACTGTTAGAATGGCCTAAGAGGGGGGTCACCCCTCTGAGTCTGGTCTGCTTGAGGTTTCTTCCTCAATATCAGAGGGAGCTGCTCTAGGGGTTGACAAGGTTAAACCTTACTTGTGTAAAGCACCTTGAGGCAGCTTTGTTGTGATTTGGTGCAATATAAACTAAAATATATGCAGACGTTCAGGGCGGAGCCCTCATCATGTCCAGCAAGTTTGAAGGATCTACGGTGAAGTATGTGGGAGTGACAGCCTTTCAAAGTGAAACGGCGTGCTCCAAAAAGCTCGTCAAAGTTTGACGAACCCTAGCAGCCACGCCATTTGACCTCATTACATTATTTTGATAACTTTTGATCGCCATTGGGTCATGATGATGTTCACCAAATTTGAAGACGATTGGATGAAATCCCTAGGATGAGTTTGTTCAAATGTAAGTAGTGGAAATAGCCAAAAATGGCAAAAAATAGCTAAAAATCGAAACTTAAAATCAAAATGGACGACTTCCTGTCGGCATTTCACCATGATGGTATGAGACTTTTTTGTGCGTCCTAGCATGGTAAATATGTCTACCGAATTTCGTGAGGCTATGACGAAAGACCCCTATGCAGAGGGGTTTTTGAAAATTTCTAGGGGGTGCTATTTCGCGATTTTGCTTTGACCTTGTGCGCGACCCCGAAAATATCAAATTTCAGATGTGACCGGACCATACTGCAAAGTTTGGTGAGTTTTTGAGCATGGGAAAGGGCCGAAATTTGGATTTGAAAAGTGTAAAGAAATAAACAGCGCAATTACAATAGGGTCCTCGTAGGACTTTTTCCTACTCGGGCCCTAATAAATTGAAACTGAATTGAAATGTCATGTGTGGGATCTCAGGTATTGAAAACCTAAGCACAATTTTAAAATCTTGCTGTGCGAACCAGGCATAAGTGCTCAAGTACACAAGATTCTGAGCTGCACAAGCCTGACAGTGTTTTGGGCCTCCGCAGAGGTATGCACTCTAATGACTGCTACTCATTCAGGCATGTTTAAAGCTCCTATGTGAACGCTGTGCTCATGCGTCCAGTGTTGGGGGAAAAAAAACATCATATAGAACCAGTTGGTTCTGGTATTTGCCTGCCAGCACAGTGGAAAAGACAGGCTTCTACTTGCTGCAAATCTAAACTGAAAACCTGCCACATTCATGTGGTGTGGAGCATTGGTCGGGTGGCCCTTTACTACACGGAGCACACAGTACAGCTGCATTACCGCTACTAGTAAAAAACACACACACACACACACACAGAGCTAGAAAATGGAAGTAATTCAGGAAAACATTTACATTATTTATCCTAGTGTCATATTACAATATACTATGCAGGGATTCATTTACATTATAATGTTTTATAACCAAACATAATAAACACACTACACTGTGTACTTTCAAGCAGTTGATGAGTAATTTAATTCAATTATCCAGAATCAAACTGTTCTCTATATCTAGCTACTTTTCTGTTTATATAGCTCTATATTTTAATAAAGCATCTGCTTTTTTACCATCTTGTGTCCATGTTTAAAATGTGGCACCATCTGTCCGTGTACACCAAAAGTATTCAAATAATGCAGATTTGTTTTTCATACATTTATTCAAGATGTGGTTCTCTACCTTTAAAATGATGGAATAATTATGACACATTCAGCAATAATGATTTTTTTTTTTTTTTAAATTATGGAACAATTCCATGAGATATGATGCAGTTCCATCCAATTGTTTATTGTAGTCATTCATTTTCCAAGATAAATTCCAATAAGACAAAGGTAAGACTGGTAAACTTCAAATATATATTTCATAAAAGACCAGGGGTCTCATTTATAAAACATTACAGAGGATTCTTACTAAAAGTATACATAGGAACTAAAGGCAAACATGGGGTATGGGAAGGAGGGAAGACAACAACAACAACAACAAACAGATTGACGAAACAGTTTGTACGCACACCTGAAACCAAAATAAACAGCCTTTAGAAGTCACACACTGCCTGGATCTGCCTCATGTTATGCCCTCAACATGCCCACATTCAACCACAAATGTTCAACACAAAACACCTCATGGGCATTCAAGCACACATATGAAGTCCAAAAGGTCCCAACCACTCATAATGACCAGTCACTTATGGTCCCACACGGTTTTTTTCTTCTAAATTTTGATTGAATTATAGGAGAAGAAAAACTTTAACAAGCTCACTCAACAAAAATATAAACGCAACACTTTTGGTTTTGCTCCCATTTTGTATGAGATGAACTCAAAGATCTAAAACTTTTTCCACATACACAATATCACCATTTCCCTCAAATATTGTTCACAAACCAGTCTAAATCTGTGATAGTGAGCACTTCTCCTTTGCTGAGATAATCCATCCCACCTCACAGGTGTGCCATATCAAGATGCTGATTAGACACCATGATTAGTGCACAGGTGTGCCTTAGACTGCCCACAATAAAAGGCCACTCTGAAAGGTGCAGTTTTATCACACAGCACAATGCCACAGATATCGCAAGATTTGAGGGAGCGTGCAATTGGCATGCTGACAGCAGGAATGTCAACCAGAGCTGTTGCTCGTGTATTGAATGTTCATTTCTCTACCATAAGCCGTCTCCAAAGGCGTTCAGAGAATTTGGCAGTACATCCAACCAGCCTCACAACCGCAGACCACGTGTAACCACACCAGCCCAGGACCTCCACATCCAGCATGTTCACCTCCAAGATCGTCTGAGACCAGCCACTCGGACAGCTGCTGAAACAATCGGTTTGCATAACCAAAGAATTTCTGCACAAACTGTCAGAAACCGTCTCAGGGAAGCTCATCTGCATGCTCGTCGTCCTAATCGGGGTCTCGACCTGACTCCAGTTCGTCGTCGTAACCGACCTGAGTGGGCAAATGCTCACATTCGCTGGCGTTTGGCACGTTGGAGAGGTGTTCTCTTCACAGATGATGCCAAGGAGATGTGTTGCACTGCATGAGGCAAATGGTGGTCACACCAGATACTGACTGGTATCCCCCCCCCCAATAAAACAAAACTGCACCTTTCAGAGTGGCCTTTTATTGTGGGCAGTCTAAGGCACACATGTGCACTAATCATGGTGTCTAATCAGCATCTTGATATGGCACACCTGTGAGGTGGGATGGATTATCTCAGTAAAGGAGAAGTGCTCACTATCACAGATTTAGACTGGTTTGTGAACAATATTTGAGGGAAATGGTGATATTGTGTATGTGGAAAAAGTTTTAGATCTTTGAGTTCATCTCATACAAAATGGGAGCAAAACCAAAAGTGTTGCGTTTATATTTTTGTTGAGTATAGAATGAAACTTTCCAAAGAACACAACTGCTATTATTTGTCATTACAATTGCCCGAGAACCCTTTGTGCAGCTGTGATATAATCGACCAGCTGTCTTTATGAGAAAAGTAAAGTCACACATAATGAAATCTGAACAACAAAAACCATGTGGGCCCATTTTAATATGAAATTACAGGAAGGAAATGATTTTCACTTGTTTCATACCAGTACAACAGGCAGGACTTTATCCAAATGATGGCGATAAGCCACGTACATCCACCACTAATATACGAGGTCTGTTCTATTGTTTTCAAAACCATATGGATTTGAATCACGTGTGATTGCATCAGCCAAGCTTGAACCTTTGTACACCTTTTCACGCCTGTCGGTTGCGTCATTCGCCTGTGAGCAGGCTTTGTGTGAGCAGTGGTCCACCCCTCTCGTAGGATTTTTATTGCAAATAAATGTCTGAACGATTTGGAGCTTTGCAGCATCAATTTTTTTCCAGAAACTGTGAGAGACCTCCAGGTGGACACCATTCGGAAAATTCAGATGGCTTTCAGGGACAATTTTATGGGGATTACACAGATTAAGGAGTGCTCCAGCCGGTTTAAAGACCGCCCACAGCGTCTGAGAGCGCAGCGCACTCCGAGCGCCGATCAACAGGCTGAAACAACCAGATCATTTCCAACGTGAAGCCTTTGTTGATCCGGGACGTCGTCTGACTTACACAAAAATGGCAGGAGACGTGGACATCAGTACTTTTTCGGCACATTCCACTGTTACAGAAGTTTTTTTCCATGGAAAGAAGCGGAGGGATGCGCCACAGAGCCGTTCATGGCGCGGGACAAAAGCACCTCTGTGTTGGTCTCACAGGACGGCTTTCAGATGGCTTTCAGTGGTTTTTCAGTCGTGTGACTATCCAAGAAATTTTGGATGAGCCTGGACATGCCAGAACATGTCCTGTGAGGCTTCATCACGGCGTTGCTTTGCGCCATGCGGCACTGCACGTCTGTCTCAATGTGCCGAAAAAGTACTGACGACGTCCCGGATAAAACACAGCGTCCAGTGTGGAAATGAACGGCACATTCCAATGTTACAAGAGTTTTTGTCATGGAAAGAGGAGCGGAGGAATTCCGCGCATCGCGGCAGTGCCGCATGGCGCAAAGCAACGCCGTGATGAAGCCTCACAGGACATGTTCTGGCATGTCCAGGCTCATCCACAATTTCTCGGATAGTCACACAACTGAAAAGCCACCAACAGCCGTCTGAAATCCACCTTTAAGCCATCCTGTGAGACCAACACGGAGGTGGTTTTGTCCCGCACCATGAACGGCTCCGTGGCGCGTCCCTCCGCTTCTCTTTCCATGAAAAAACTCCGGTAACAGTGGAATGTGCCGAAAAAGTACTGATGTCCACGTCTCCTGCCATTTTGTGTAAGTCAGACGACGTCCTGGATGAACAAAGTCTTCACGTTGGAAATGATCTGGTTGATTCAGCCTGTCAATCGGCGCTCGGAGCGCAGCGCGCTCTCAGCAGCTGTGGGTGGTCTTTAAACCGGCTGGAGCACTCCTTAATCTGTGTAATCCCCATAAAATCGTCCCTGAAAGCCATCTGAATTTTCTGAATGGTGTCCACCTGGAGGTCTCTCACAGTTTCTGGAAACATTTGATGCAGCAAAGCTCCAAATCGTTCAGACATTTATTTGCAATAAAAATCTGACAAGAGGGGTGGACCACTGCTCACACAAAGCCTGCTCACAGGCGAATGACGCAACCGACAGGCGTGAAAAAACTCATGCATGCACACGAAGGTTCAAGCTTGGCTGATGCAATCACATGTCATTCAAATCCATATGGTTTTTGAAAAAAATAAAAAGGTCGGATACTTTTCTAACAGACCTCGTATTTACACTTCAGCAGCTACGGTGAATTGAAATATTAAATGTGTGGTTTGATGTAAGATGGGAGTCTTACATATTTAACAGAACAGTCCCTCTGGACTCATTATGGCCCACTATCACAATAATAGCATTTTTAAATTTACTTATAATACAGTACTTGTGTATGTGATGTGTGTTATGCTGCCACACCCACTTTAAACATCTCCAAAATGTTCATACGCATGGGTCACAGCTTGCATATACATACATACATACACATACGAGGTCTATTAGAAAAGTATCCAACCTTATTATTTTTTCAAAAACCATATGGATTTGAAT
This sequence comes from Thalassophryne amazonica, assembly GCF_902500255.1. Lineage (NCBI taxonomy): Eukaryota > Metazoa > Chordata > Actinopteri > Batrachoidiformes > Batrachoididae > Thalassophryne > Thalassophryne amazonica. The sequence goes on from NC_047107.1 coordinate 127,264,144, forward strand.
CACGTGTGATTGCGTCAGACAAGCTTGAACCCTCGTGCGCATGCGTGAATTTTTCCACGCCTTTCGGTTGCGTCATTCGGCAGGCTTTGAGTGAGGAGTGGTCCAGCCCCCTCGTCAGATTTTCATTGCCAGAAAATGGCGGAATGATTTGGGCTTTTTTTCCATCAGAATTTTTTCAGAAACTGTTAGAGACTGGCAGCTGGAAACCATTAGAAAAATTTATCTGGCTATCAGTGAAAATGTTACGGGCTTGGTAGAGAATAAGGAGTGTTACTGTCGCTTTAAGGATGGCCCCCAGCGGCTGTGGGGCGCGCCGCGCTCCGAAGCTGCCATCGACAGGCTGAACGACCATTTTATTTCTAAACGGATGGCTGTCTGGATCCATGACCATCGTGTGCCATTTCTCTGGTTATCACAAGAGCTGGACATCAACCATTTTCCTGCAGATTTCACTTTTAACAAGAGATTTTGTCATGGAAAGCCGAGCAGAGGCTTCGCGCGTCACGATGGATTTGCTACTGGAGCGAGACAAAACCACTTCCGTTTTGGTCTCACAGGACGGCTTTGAGATGGCGTTCAGCCAGCTGTCGGTGGTTTTTCCATCGAGTGATTATCCGAGAAATTGTGGATGTGCCTGGACATGCCAGAACATTTCCCGTGAGGCTTCATCACGGCGTTGCTTTGCGCCATGCGGCACCGCCGCGACGCGCGGAATTCCTCCGCACGTCTGTCTCAATGTGCTGAAAAAGTGCTGATGTCCACGTCTTTTCACAATTCCTGTGCTAGTCAGACGACGTCCCGGATAAAACACAGCGTCCAGTTTGGAAATGAATGGCACATTCCACTGTTACAGGAGTTTTTGTCATGGAAAGAGGAGCGGAGGCTGATGGATATATATGTATATATACTCAACAAAAATATAAACGCAACACTTTTGGTTTTGCTCCCATTTTGTATGAGATGAACTCAAAGATCTAAAACTTTTTTCACATACACAATATCACCATTTCCCTCAAATATTGTTCACAAACCAGTCGAAATCTGTGATAGTGAGCACTTCTCCTTCGCTGAGATAATCCATCCCACCTCACAGGTGTGCCATACCAAAATGCTGATTAGACACCATGATTAGTGCACAGGTGTGCCTTAGACTGCCCACAATAAAAGGCCACTCTGAAAGGTGCAGTTTTGTTTTATTGGGGGGGATACCAGTCAGTATCTGGTGTGACCACCATTTGCCTCATGCAGCGCAACACATCTCCTTCGCATCATCCGTGAAGAGAACACCTCTCCAACGTGCCAAATGCCAGCGAATGTGAGCATTTGCCCACTCAAATCGGTTACGACGACGAACTGGAGTCAGGTCGAGACTCCGATGAGGACGACAAGCATGCAGATGAGCTTCCCTGAGACGGTTTCTGACAGTTTGTGCAGAAATTCTTTGGTTATGCAAACCGATTGTTTCAGCAGCTGTCCGAGTGGCTGGTCTCAGACGATCTTGGAGGTGAACATGCTGGATGTGGAGGTCCTGGGCTGGTGTGGTTACACGTGGTCTGCGGTTGTGAGGCTGGTTGGATGTACTGCCAAATTCTCTGAAATGCCTTTGGAGATGGCTTATGGTAGAGAAATGAACTTTCAATACACGAGCAACAGCTCTGGTTGACATTCCTGCTGTCAGCATACCAATTGCACGCTCCCTCAAATCTTGCGACATCTGTGGCATTGTGCTGTGTGATAAAACTGCACCTTTCAGAGTGGCCTTTTATTGTGGGCAGTCTAAGGCACACCTGTGCACTAATCATGGTGTCTAATCAGCATCTTGTTATGGCACACCTGTGAGGTGGGATGGATTATCTCAGCGAAGGAGAAGTGCTCACTATCACAGATTTAGACTGGTTTGTGAACAATATTTGAGGGAAATGGTGATATTGTGTATGTGGAAAAAGTTTTAGATCTTTGAGTTCATCTCATACAAAATGGGAGCAAAACCAAAAGTGTTGCGTTTATATTTTTGTTGAGTGTATATATATATACATACATATACATATACACACACACACACACACACACACACACATGTATGTATTTCCATTTAATTTGTGTAGCAGCTTGCTCTTTCTTGTGTGTTTTTTTTTTTTTTAACTCCTCCTACTTGCAACCTCCGGCTGGTGAGGCGAGCTCTCTAGCCAAAAGGCCAAAACCCAGTGCTCTGGCCTTGTGGCCAGAGAATCCAGGGTTTACGGACTACTACTGCACATCGACTCCTGCTGGCCACCGTCACATATGCATTAAAATTGTTATCATTTAGGTGCACGTGTGCAGCAGTTATAAATGAGGCCTCGGGTATCTTCATGTATTTTTCACTTGTGCTGCTGCACGTTGGAGCTTCCTCTGCTCTCTTTTTGTTCACCACTGGGGGCAGCACCACATGCAAGAGCAGAAAGAGCAGTGTAGAAGAAGAAGTCACCTGTTTTTAGCATGTTAACATAGCATAATTTTACATGTGCTGAAAATTATCTGCAGTTTTGATGTTTGAATTTCTTATTTTGGTACAACTCAAGCCGGTTGTGCAACAGTACAGGAGCAAAAATTAGGAGTTAAAGAGCGCTAAAACGGACTTTCCCCATTCTGAATATATGACAGTTTCAAGGTGACCTTTGAACATTTTGAGAGAAGATGTGGAAATACCAGCGCAACAACTTCACACATCTGATTCATGAAGTTAAAAAAAAAAAAAAGAAAAATCAGACCATTGACCAGTTCATAGTGGATTTAGATGAACTGAAGTAGGCGCATTGTTTACATCAATACTAATTCTCTAATACTGATAGTTTAATTGGAGAAGACAAGTAATCCAATCAAATTTGATGTGTGGTCATCAGCCGGCCCCTCCCACTGGAGAAAACCCTCCCTATTTGTTACAGGGTTGTTGTCGTAATGTCACGGGTTGGAGTTGTGCGTTTTGTACTGAGACAGCAGGTGTGACGGAGCTGCAGGCTGATGAGTGTGAATGTAGTGGTTCTCAATCCAAGGGACCTGAAGAGAACGCTTTCTAACACGCCGATAAGGTGCCAGTGTCGACTCCGTGGGACGGATCACATCCAGGTGCTTGAAACGGGGTCGGGTACCACGAGGAACACATGCAGCAACCGCAATGTGCCAGGTAAATTATACTACACATTAAATCACTTTAAAATGATAAATCTGACAGAGGTGTCAGAGGTTATATATGAGCTCCACTTATTTGGATAAAAACTGCTTGAAATATTTAAAAACAGACAATACCTGATAGCTTAATAGGAGCTAGTAGTTTTGTGAGAACTGCACAGAGGAATCTAACAAATGGCTCAAAAATATTAAAATACATTTTTGAACAAAATAGCGAAGAACAGAAACTGAGATGTGAAGATTTTCAGTACTTGAGGTATATGCCATCTCTCAGGTATATACTCATTATTATCACTTTACCGAGGCGTTGCTAGGCCGGTATCGTAGATTTACGTCTAACTTGGGCGAATATCGGCCATTTTGGGCGACTGGGCATGAACGTCGGGCCTCTGAAAATGCATACCTCCCGCCAAAAGCATGTTATTGCATTATTATTATCACTTTACCGAGGTGTTGCTAGGCCAGTATCGTAGATTTACGCCGATGCTATCTGGCTATACCCGCCCGCTGTGCGTAAACAAATGACGTCATAGCGCGCAGCCCAAGAACTGTCCGCAGAGGAAAACATAAAAAGGCGAGAAGTGTGTGTTGGTCCCAATATGGATATTCCGGATGATTTTCTCATGGATAGTACAACAATGAACAGCAGCTAAAGCAGCCAGCTTCATGAGGACGCACTGCCGAATTTGGAGAGCAGCGCGCGCAAGCCGACACGGCAAAAGTTAAAGTGAGCCAACTTTTTATGTATGCGTTACGTGTTGTGTATCTTAGTAAAAAGTGATAATAATGCAAATAACATGCTGTTGTCGCGCAGTATACATTTTTCTGAGTCCCTCCGTCCAACCCGTCGCCCAAAATGACACTGGGCGACTGGGCATGGACATCGGGCCTCTTGACAATGCATACCGCCCTCCAAAAGCATGTTATTGTATTATTATTATCCTTACAGTCTGTACGTTTGAAGGCTCCTGACTGCACTGACTATACCAGACATCCATGCCGGTCATGTGACTGAGCACCACAGACAGTATATTGGTACCGACGTAGATTCAGGTAGGAGACTAGCTACAGGTGCGAGATATTTCCAGACACTCCAGCAGCTACAACAGAACCCGGCAATATGAACAATATCTGAACAATGCACTGTGGTACTGACACTACTAACCCAGTAGTGCCATAAAAATTAAAATGGTGACAACTTCCACAAAATATCAACAATTTTACATTGTTGGGCCCCTCCCATTCAGGTATTAAAAACATTCACCACTCAACTTCATTTGGAGCGCGGTCATCCCTTAAATGTCACTAACTAGCCACGCACATGCCGTCTGCGTGACAGGCTTGAAAGCACCAGGATGTTCATCAAGTCAAAACAGCGGTCACATGGTGCGCAATCGGTGGTACAAGCGGACAGCATAGAGCATGCCACACACACACACACACACACGCCCTCTGTCTGAGGGGCTTTAGAGTTTTAATACACAACTTCTCAGAAACTAGTAGTACTGCAAGACATTCTTAATCAACGTGTGCCACTTTTGGATTCTTCCTGTAGGGATGCAGGGCGTGTGTCTGTAGCCCCGCCCTATTCATATCAGAGGTAGTAGAGTGGATTGTGATGGCCAATGGCATGAGTGAGATATTTTATGGATATCGAGACATTGCTGCGATTCTGGAAATGCTGTGAGCCAAACGAAGAACCTGGACTTCAAGCGCCCTTCACATGGTGACTGTACAAAAAACATCATACGGGTCATTATAGCAGAATTATTGTTATGGTAGTTGACAACATGAGGTGTGGCCATTTTTCTGTCTTAACAAAAACGGGACAAATAATTTACTTAATTGAAAGATACAGTTTTGGCATTTTGTACGTCACACTGAAACAGCAAGCTTTGGCTTTGACAGTTGCTTAGAAAGTTAATTTTTAATGATGCTACAGCTTCATCGCTTCAGGTTTTACCTGCTTAATAGCACACAAATTATTCCAGTTTTCCTGATATAAAACAAAGTGTTTGTGCACTTAAATATCACATCTCTTGGTGCTTGTTTGTTCTCGTCACTAACGGAAGCACAACTTGAATTATTATTATTTTTTACTTTTACCGGCAGGTATGGCCAAGGTGCAAGAGATTTTCCCGTCATCCTCTCATTGAAAACAACAGAACATCCACTTTAAAGTCTGCTGCTTAACATGAATACAGCATTAAGCCGTGCTTGTTACCAGTTACTGGAAATCAGCGACGGAAATTGTAGAAGACCACAGCAAAGTCTGGCATTTTGTCAGAGTTAAAGTTTTTCATAAAATTCATTCAATGACAACCAGTGATAATCTTGTAAATAAATGGTATACACATCTACTGGCCAGTAGATGGCAGTGTTCATGGCAGTATAAACAGCATTTGCCACCAGACATTCGGCTCCGCACCTTGGAAAATCCTACAGCTAGCCAGGCCCCTGTAGTCGGTGTGGACAAAGGTAGCTTAGCCGCCGTTAGTTCCCCTCCCGCAGATCCCGAGCAGCTGGGAAAGCAGGCCGACTGGGTGACTGTGAGGAGGAAGCGTAGTCCTAAACAGAAGCCCCATGTACACCGCCAACCCGTTCACATTTCTAACCGTTTTTCCACACTCGGTGACACATCCGCCGAGGAACAAACTCTGGTTATTGGCAACTCTGTTTTGAGAAATGTGAAGTTAGCGACACCAGCAACCATAGTCAAATGTCTTCCGGGGGCCAGAGCAGGCAACATTGAAGGAAATTTGAAACTGCTGGCTAAGGCTAAGCGTAAATTTGGTAAGACTGTAATTCACGTCGGCAGTAATGACACCTGGTTACGCCAATCGGAAGTCACTAAAATTAACATTAAATCGGTGTGTAACTTTGCAAAAACAATGTCGGACTCTGTATTTTTCTCTGGGCCCCTCCTCAATTGGACCGGGAGTGACATGTTTAGCCGCATGTTCTCCCTGAATTGCTGGCTGTCTGAGTGGTGTCCAAAAAATGAGGTGGGCTTCATAGATAATTGGCAAAGCTTCTGGGGAAAAGCTGGTCTTGTTAGGAGAGACGACATCCATCCCACTTTGGATGGAGCAGCTCTCATTTCTAGAAATCTGGCCAATTTTCTTAAATCCTCCAAACTGTGACTATCCAGGGTTGGGACCAGGAAGCAGAGTTGTAGTCTTACACACCTCTCTGCAGCTTTTCTCCCCCTGCCATCCCCTCATTACCCCATCCCCGTAGAGACGGTGCCTGCTCCCAGACCACCAATAACCAGTAAAAATCTATTTAACCATAAAAATTCAAAAAGAAAAAAATAATATAGCACCTTCAACTGCACCACAGACTAAAACAGTTAAATGTGGTCTATTAAACATTAGATCTCTCTCTTCTATGTCCCTGTTAGTAAATAATATAATAATTGATCAACATATTGATTTATTCTGCCTTACAGAAACCTGGTTACAGCAGGATGAATATGTTAGTTTAAATGAGTCAACACCCCCGAGTCACACTAACTGCCAGAATGCTCGTAGCACGAGCCGAGGCGGAGGATTAGCAGCAATCTTCCAATCCAGCTTATTAATTAATCAAAAACCCAGACAGAGCTTTAATTAATTTGAAAGCTTGACTCTTAGTCTTGTCCATCCAAATTGGAAGTCCCAAAAACCAGATTTATTTGTTGTTATCTATCGTCCACCTGGTCGTTACTGAGTTTCTCTGTGAATTTTCGGACCTTTTGTCTGACTTAGTGCTTAGCTCAGATAAGATAATTATAGTGGGCGATTTTAACATCCGCACAGATGCTGAGAATGACAGCCTCAACGCTGCATTTAATCTATTGTTAGACTCAATTGGCTTTGCTCAAAATGTAAATGAGTCCACCCACCAATTTAATCATACCTTAGATCTTGTTCTGACTTATGGTATGGAAATTGAAGACTTAACAGTATTCCCTGAAAACCCCCTTCTGTCTGATCATTTCTTAATAACATTTACATTTACTCTGATGGACTACCCAGCAGTGGGGAATAAGTTTCATTACAGTAGAAGTCTTACAGAAAGTGCTGTAACTAGGTTTAAGGATATGATTCCTTCTTTATGTTCTCCAATGCCATATACCAACACAGGGCAGAGTAGCTACCTAAACTCTGTGAGTGAGATAGAGTATCTCATCAATAGTTTTATATCCTCATTGAGGACAACTCTGGATGCTGTAGCTCCTCTGAAAAAGAGAGCCTTAAATCAGAAGTGCCTGACTCTGTGGTATAACTCAAACTCGCAGCTTAAAGCAGATAACCCGTAAGTTGGAGAGGAAATGGCGTCTCACTAATTTAGAAGATCTTCACTTAGCCTGGAAAAAAAGAGTCTGTTGCTCTATAAAAAAAGCCCTTCGTAAAGCTAGGACATCTTACTACTCATCACTAATTGAAGAAAATAAGAACAACCCCAGGTTTCTTTTCAGCACTGTAGCCAGGCTGACAAAGAGTCAGAGCTCTATTGAGCCGAGTATTCCTTTAACTTTAACTAGTAATGACTTCATGACTTTCTTTGCTAATAAAATTTTAACTATTAGAGAAAAAATTACTCATAACCATCCCAAAGATATATCGTTATCTTTGGCTGCTTTCAGTGATGCCGGTATTTGGTTAGACTCTTTCTCTCCGATTGTTCTGTCTGAGTTATTTTCATTAGTTACTTCATCCAAACCATCAACATGTTTATTAGACCCCATTCCTACCAGGCTGCTCAAGGAAGCCCTACCATTATTTAATGCTTCGATCTTAAATATGATCAATCTATCTTTGTTAGTTGGCTATGTACCACAGGCTTTTAAGGTGGCAGTAATTAAACCATTACTTAAAAAGCCATCACTTGACCCAGCTATCTTAGCTAATTATAGGCCAATCTCCAACCTTCCTTTTCTCTCAAAAATTCTTGAAAGGGTAGTTGTAAAACAGCTAACTGATCATCTGCAGAGGAATGGTCTATTTGAAGAGTTTCAGTCAGGTTTTAGAATTTATCATAGTACAGAAACAGCATTAGTGAAGGTTACAAATGATCTTCTTATGGCTTCGGACAGTGGACTCATCTCTGTGCTTGTTCTGTTAGACCTCAGTGCTGCTTTTGATACTGTTGACCATAAAATTTTATTACAGAGATTAGAGCATGCCATAGGTATTGTCAAGCGTTATTCCTTATTTTACTGCGCCCCACGCTTGAAGGGATTTCACCCGCAATTCCTTAATCATGCAGCAGATGTTTTACTCAGATGACGCTGTAACATTTCCCACTTCTTGTTTATTGGGTTTTGCTTTGATGCCACCAGGTAAAAAACCTTAAAACACACATACATACACAACTGTAAATATAATATACCATAAACCATTTCCAAATAACTAACTTAAATTAATTTAGCGACACGTACCTTATCATTTAATCAATTTCATTTCCTAAAATACATATAAAAGCCGCCAACACCAAATTATTGTCCTCATTATCATTACTGATTGATGCAGCCACACGATTGAACAAATTACTCATTACACAATAAATAATCAGCAGCTTATATTATCAAACTATAAAATAACAATCAAAAATCATAATTTAAAAACATAAGCCCGCAGCCAAGCGGCTTGCAGCTTCAATGCACGTGAATTTAAGTGAATATTCACGCCCACACCACATACACAAAAAATCCCCTTTCGTACAAACAAGTATCTACGAATCGTCCCATCCAAACTACACACGAACAACGCCCCATGTTGCCCACAGCGCCTTCACAAGCGCGAGTAGCGACGTGGGGCAGAAGTAAAGACGCCCAACAGTGTGATCATATTAATACACAAAAATCTTACCGGCTGCCTTTCACACATTATTTGCGGGTACACACGCAGTTGTTTAAAGTCAATCGGAACGAGCATAACTTAAAACTCGCCCCACAACCACTACTTGTCGCTACAGTAACATCCGGTATGAATAAAGTCCGCCCCTATAAAGGGCCCGGGTACGCGCGCTAACCGGCCGACAGTTCCGCCCTGATCAGCACAAATGACAAACAGCTGATCAGCGCGACAGGTATTAAAGGCACTGCGCTGCGGTGGTTTGAATCATATTTGTCTAATAGATTACAATTTGTTCATGTAAATGGGGAATCTTCTTCACAGACTAAAGTTAATTATGGAGTTCCACAAGGTTCTGTGCTAGGACCAATTTTATTCACTTTATACATGCTTCCCTTAGGCAGTATTATTAGACAGCATTGCTTAAATTTTCATTGTTACGCAGATGATACCCAGCTTTATCTATCCATGAAGCCAGAGGACACACACCAATTAGCTAAACTGCAGGATTGTCTTACAGACATAAAGACATGGATGACCTCTAATTTCCTGCTTTTAAACTCAGATAAAACTGACGTTATTGTACTTGGCCCAACAAATCTTAGAAACATGGTGTCTAACCAGATCCTTACTCTGGATGGCATTACCCTGACCTCTAGTAATACTGTGAGAAATCTTGGAGTCATTTTTGATCAGGATATGTCATTCAATGCACATATTAAACAAATATGTAGGACTGCTTTTTTGCATTTGCGCAATATCTCTAAAACTACACTCAACAAAAATATAAATGCAACACTTTTGGTTTTGCTCCCATTTTGTATGAGATGGACTCAAAGATCTAAAACTTTTTCCACATACACAATATCACCATTTCTCTCAAATATTGTTCACAAACCAGTCTAAATCTGTGATAGTGAGCACTTCTCCTTTGCTGAGATAATCCATCCCACCTCACAGGTGTGCCATACCAAGATGCTGATTAGACACCATGATTAGTGCACAGGTGTGCCTTAGACTGCCCACAATAAAAGGCCACTCTGAAAGGTGCAGTTTTATCACACAGCACAATGCCACAGATGTCGCAAGATTTGAGGGAGCGTGCAATTGGCATGCTGACAGCAGGAATGTCAACCAGAGCTGTTGCTCGTGTATTGAATGTTCATGTCTCTACCATAAGCCGTCTCCAAAGTCGTTTCAGAGAATTTGGCAGTACATCCAACCAGCCTCACAACTGCAGACCACGTGTAACCACACCAGCCCAGGACCTCCACATCCAGCATGTTCACCTCCAAGATTGTCTGAGACCAGCCACTCGGACAGCTGCTGAAACAATCGGTTTGCATAACCAAAGAATTTCTGCACAAACTGTCAGAAACCGTCTCAGGGAAGCTCATCTGCATGCTCGTCGTCCTCATCGGGGTCTCGACCTGACTCCAGTTCGTCGTCGTAACCGACTTGAGTGGGCAAATGCTCACATTCGCTGGCGTTTGGCACGTTGGAGAGGTGTTCTCTTCACGGATGATGCGAAGGAGATGTGTTGCACTGCATGAGGCAAATGGTGGTCACACCAGATACTGACTGGTATCCCCCCCCCAATAAAACAAAACTGCACCTTTCAGAGTGGCCTTTTATTGTGGGCAGTCTAAGGCACACCTGTGCAGTAATCATGGTGTCTAATCAGCATCTTGATATGGCACACCTGTGAGGTGGGATGGATTATTTCAGCAAAGGAGAAGTGCTCACTATCACAGATTTAGACTGGTTTGTGAACAATATTTGAGGGAAATGGTGATATTGTGTATGTGGAAAAAGTTTTAGATCTTTGAGTTCATCTCATACAAAATTGGAGCAAAACCAAAAGTGTTGCGTTTATATTTTTGTTGAGTTTAGAAAGGTCTTGTCTCAGAGTGATGCTGAAAAACTAATTCATGCATTTATTTCCTCTAGGCTGGACTATTGTAATTCATTATTATCAGGTTGTCCTAAAAGTTCCCTGAAAAGCCTTCACTTAAATCAAAATGCTGCAGCTAGAGCAGTGATTCTCAACCGGGGTGCCACGGCACCCTAGGGTGCCGTGATCGATCGTCAGGGGTGCCGTGGGCAGTTATCAAATATCACCATTATCGGGTGTATGTGCTGTAATAGTGTGGCAAATGATGTAATGCTCTTTTATTCCAGTAGATGGCAGCAAAGTGCGCAGTAGCGCCGAGTCGTGTGCCGACAAGGAGGCGTGATCGCCATTTTAATTCCGGGCAAGTTAGTGATTTGTGTGCACAGAAGTTCACTTAGTCTCGTCAAGAAACAGGTGGAATATGCCGGAAAGCTGCGCATGTTGGCAAAGTCACAAACGGAGGAACAAGGGAGACAATATTTCCTTCCATAAGTAAGTGGTTTTGGTTATTGTTGTCATGTTGACCGTGATATTTGGATGATAAACAGCTGTATGTCTCCTGCTGTACCTGTGTCGCCCGATGACACGGATCATTAATTTCACTTATGTCTAGTTGATATTTTCCACTGCTAGACCAATGTCTAGTTAAAATTCTTGTCGTTAGTGACTAAAAATTGTTCGACAACACTGGGGAGTTTTTTTTTTTTGCACCTTAAAATAATGAGATTAATGACCCGCGCTGTGCTGCCACACACACAGAGATGTGCACACACACACCACTGACTTCATGAATGAAACTCGGTCAATAAAGGATAACTGTGTAAAAATATATATAAAAGTATTGTAATGGTTTTAGGAGCCACGCTGCGTTGAACACAGCAGCAGCAGCTCAGCCGAGCAGCGTAGCTTAACAGCGCAGATCCGTGTAACTTTCAACACTAATATTTGTGAATGTGTGTGTGTCAGAGTAAGTTTAACACTTTCCTGACATAATTTAATGTAATTTAATTTTACTGGCTCGATATCCAGGACAAAATGGCATTTTAACACGTATTTTGCGAGCATTTTTCTGAGTCTGTTCAGTCGCGAATCTCCAATGAAAATGCATTAACATCCGGGTACTTCATCAATATTTTGCCCGGTTAGGAGACGTCATGTTGCTGTCCATGAAGGGACGTTTTCGTTTAGTGTGCAGCAATGGGACTGCGCTCTCTAGTTCTTATATACAGCTCCATGACTATAGTATACTATGTTACGTCATATCTGTACCGCACGTGTTGCTAACGTGCTAACGCACCGTGTAGAGACAGTCGAGTTAGTAGTGTGTGACACGTGACACATGACAGTGGTGTGCCGCAGGATTTTGTAAATATAAAAAGGGTGCCGTGGCTCAAAAAAGGTTGAAAATCACTGAGCTAGAGTACTGACAGGGACTAGAAGGAGAGAGCATATCTCACCCATATTGGCCTCTCTTCATTGGCTTCCTGTTAATTCTAGAATAGAATTTAAAATTCTTCTTCTTACTTATAAGGTTTTGAATAATCAGGTCCCATCTTATCTTAGGGACCTCATAGTACCATATCACCCCAACAGAGCACTTCGCTCTCAGACTGCAGGCTTACTTGTAGTTCCTAGGGTTTGTAAGAGTAGAATGGGAGGCAGAGCCTTCAGCTTTCAGGCTCCTCTCCTCTGGAACCAGCTCCCAATTCGGATCAGCGCCTTGGGGCAACTGTTTGTTGTGATTTGGTGCTATATAAATAAAATTGATTTGATTTTGATTTGATTCTCCAGACTAGACTCAACTTGCGCTCTACTCTCACTACAGATCACTATGTCATCTGCAAACATCATAGTCCATGGGGACTCCTGTCTGATCTCATCTGTCAACCTGTCCATCACCACTGCAAACAAGAAAGGACTCAGAGCTGATCATTGGTGTAATCCCACCTCCACCTTGAATGAGTCTGTCATTCCGACTGCGCATCTCACCGCTGTCACACTATTCTTGTACATGTCCTGCACTACCCTAACATACTTCTCTGCCACTCCAGACTTCCTCATACAATGCCACAACTCTTCTCTTGGCACCCTATCATAAGCTTTTTCTAAGTCCACAAACACACAATGTAACTCTTTCTGTCCTCCTCTGTACTTTTCCAACAGTATTCTCAGAGCAAACATTGCATCTGTAGTGCTCTTTCTCGGCATGAAACCATATTGCTGCTCACAGATCACCTGTTTTCTAAGCCTAGCTTCTACTACTCTTTCCCATAACTTCATGCTGTGGCTGATCAGCTTTATGCCTCTTTAGTTACTGCAGCTCTGCACATCACCCTTGTTCTTGAAAATAGGAACCAGCACACTTCGTCTCCACTCCTCAGGCATCCTCTCACTTTCCAAGATTTTATTAAACAATCTGGTTAGAAACTCTACTGCCATCTCTCCTAGACATTTCCATGCCTCCACTGGAATGTCATCTGGACAAACTGCCTTTCCACTCTTCATCCTCTTCATAGCAGCCCTCACTTCTTCCTTGCTAAACTCTTTTACTTCCTGATTTACTATCACCACATCATCCAGCCTTTTCTCTCGCTTATTTTCTTTATTCATCAACTCTTCAAAATATTCCCTCCACCTTCTCAGCACACACTCCTCACTTGTCAGCACATTACCATGTGCATCTTTTACCACCCTAACCTGCTGCACATCCTTTCCACCTCTGTCCCTTTGTCTGGCCAATCAGTACAAGTCCTTTTCTCCTTCCTTACTATTCAACTTCTTGTACAGCTCGCAATATGCCTTTTCCTTCGCTTTTGCCACTTCTCTTTTTGCCTTACACCGCATCTCCTTGTACTCCTGTCTACTTTCTTCATCTCTCCGACTATCTCAAAACTTTTTCGCCAACCTCTTTCTCCTTATGCTTTCCTGGACCTCTTCATTCCACCACGAAGTCTCCTTGTCTTCCTTCCACTGTCCAGATGTCATACCCAGTACTGTCCTAGCTGTCTCCCTCACCACATCTGCAGTACTTTTCCAGTTGTCCAAAATTGCTTCTCCTCCAACCAGTGCTTCTCTCACCTGCTCGCTAAATTTCACACAACAGTCTTCCTCCTTCAGCTTCCACCATCTGATCCTTTGTTGAGCTCTCACTCTCTTCTTCTTCTTTACCTCTAAAGTCATCCTACAAACAACCATCCTGTGCTGTCTAGTGACACTCTCTCCTGCTACCACCTTACAGTCTGATTTCTTTTAGCTTGCATCTCCTATAAAGAATGTAGTCCACCTGTGTGCACCTTCCTCCACTCTTATATGTTACCCTGTGCTCCTCCCTTTTCTTAAAGTAGGTATTCACCACAGCCATTTCCATCCTTTTTGCAAAAGCAACTACCATCTGTCCTTCCCCATTCCTATCCTTGATACCATATCTACCCATTACTTCCTCATCACCTCTGTTCCCTTCACCAACATGCCCATTGAAGTCTGCTCCTATCACCACTCTTTCATGCTTGGGCACACTCTCCACCACCTCATCTAACACACTCCAGAAATCTTCTTTCTCCTTCATCTCACAACCTACCTGTGGGGCATATGCACTGATGATATTCATCATCACCCCTTCAATTTCCAACTTCACACTCATCACCCTGTCAGACACTCGCTTAACCTCCAACACACTTTTAACATACATACGCTTGCCTCTACTGGTGGTTGGCTCTCACTGCGGTATTGTATCACTTCCTGTTCCGGAGCACAGCGGTGTTTTTCTGTATCTGTTAGCTGTTTAATCTGCGCAGTTAGATTGATCTAGTTATCTAGATTACGATTTGTTTCCCAGTGTAATCTTTACGTGCCTTAACTAAAGCACTCCTTCTGCTGAATCACCTCTAAATTATTTACACATTATTCACTTTGCGTGTTTTTAGGAATCCGCTAGCTTAGCGTAGCTACTAGCTCTTAGCCGATTTAGCATGGCGGCTTCTCCTGTCTCTCCCGCACTTTTCTGCTCTGGGTGTGAAATGTTTAGTTATTCCTCGGCCTCCTTTAGCAGTAATGGTACTTGTAATAAGTGTAGCTTATTCGTAGCTTTGGAGGCCAGGCTGGGCGAATTGGAGACTCGGCTCCGCACCGTGGAAAATTCTACAGTTAGCCAGGCCCCTGTAGTCGGTGCGGACCAAGGTAGCTTAGCCGCCGTTAGTTCCCCCCTGGCAGATCCCGAGCAGCCGGGAAAGCAGGCTGACTGGGTGACTGTGAGGAGGAAGTGTAGCCCTAAACAGAAGCCCCGTGTACACCGCCAACCCGTTCACATTTCTAACCGTTTTTCCCCACTCGACGACACACCCGCCGAGGATCAAACTCTGGTTATTGGCGACTCTGTTTTGAGAAATGTGAAGTTAGCGACACCAGCAACCATAGTCAATTGTCTTCCGGGGGCCAGAGCAGGCGACATTGAAGGAAATTTGAAACTGCTGGCTAAGGCTAAGCGTAAATTTGGTAAGATTGTAATTCACGTCGGCAGTAATGACACCCGGTTACGCCAATCGGAGGTCACTAAAATTAACATTAAATCGGTGTGTAACTTTGCAAAAACAATGTCGGACTCTGTAGTTTTCTCTGGGCCCCTCCCCAATCAGACCGGGAGTGACATGTTTAGCCGCATGTTCTCCTTGAATTGCTGGCTGTCTGAGTGGTGTCCAAAAAATGAGGTGGGCTTCATAGATAATTGGCAAAGCTTCTGGGGAAAACCTGGTCTTGTTAGGAGAGACGGCATCCATCCCACTTTGTATGGAGCAGCTCTCATTTCTAGAAATCTGGCTAATTTTCTTAAATCCTCCAAACCGTGACTATCCAGGGTTGGGACCAGGAAGCAGAGTTGTAGTCTTACACACCTCTCTGCAGCTTCTCTCCCCCTGCCATCCCCTCATTACCCCATCCCCGTAGAGACGGTGCCTGCTCCCAGACTACCAATAACCAGCAAAAATCTATTTAAGCATAAAAATTCAAAAAGAAAAAATAATATAGCACCTTCAACTGCACCACAGACTAAAACAGTTAAATGTGGTCTATTAAACATTAGGTCTCTCTCTTCTAAGTCCCTGTTGGTAAATGATATAATAATTGATCAACATATTGATTTATTCTGCCTAACAGAAACCTGGTTACAGCAGGATGAATATGTTAGTTTAAATGAGTCAACACCCCCGAGTCACACTAACTGTCAGAATGCTCGTAGCACGGGCCGGGGCGGTGGATTAGCAGCAATCTTCCATTCCAGCTTATTAATTAATCAAAAACCCAGACAGAGCTTTAATTCATTTGAAAGCTTGTCTCTTAGTCTTGTCCGTCCAAATTGGAAGTCCCAAAAACCAGTTTTATTTGTTATTATCTATCGTCCACCTGGTCGTTACTGTGAGTTTCTCTGTGAATTTTCAGACCTTTTGTCTGACTTAGTGCTTAGCTCAGATAAGATAATTATAGTGGGCGATTTTAACATCCACACAGATGCTGAGAATGACAGCCTCAACACTGCATTTAATCTATTATTAGACTCTATTGGCTTTGCTCAAAAAGTAAATGAGTCCACCCACCACTTTAATCATATCTTAGATCTTGTTCTGACTTATGGTATGGAAATAGAAGACTTAACAGTATTCCCTGAAAACTCCCTTCTGTCTGATCATTTTTTAATAACATTTACATTTACTCTGATGGACTACCCAGCAGTAGGGAATAAGTTTCATTACACTAGAAGTCTTTCAGAAAGCGCTGTAACTAGGTTTAAGGATATGATTCCTTCTTTATGTTCTCTAATGCCATATAACAACACAGTGCAGAGTAGCTACCTAAACTCTGTAAGGGAGATAGAGTATCTCGTCAATAGTTTTACATCCTCATTGAAGACAACTTTGGATGCTGTAGCTCCTCTGAAAAAGAGAGCTTTAAATCAGAAGTGTCTGACTCCATGGTATAACTCTCAAACTCGTAGCTTAAAGCAGATAACCCGTAAGTTAGAGAGGAAATGGCGTCTCACTAATTTAGAAGATCTTCACTTAGTCTGGAAAAAGAGTCTGTTGCTCTATAAAAAAGCCCTCCGTAAAGCTAGGACATCTTTCTACTCATCACTAATTGAAGAAAATAAGAACAACCCCAGGTTTCTTTTCAGCACTGTAGCCAGGCTGACAAAGAGTCAGAGCTCTATTGAGCTGAGTATTCCATTAACTTTAACTAGTAATGAGTTCATGACTTTCTTTGCTAACAAAATTTTAACTATTAGAGAAAAAATTACTCATAACCATCCCAAAGACGTATCGTTATCTTTGGCTGCTTTCAGTGATGCCGGTATTTGGTTAGACTCTTTCTCTCCGATTGTTCTGTCTGAGTTATTTTCATTAGTTACTTCATCCAAACCATCAACATGTTTATTAGACCCCATTCCTACCAGGCTGCTCAAGGAAGCCCTACCATTATTTAATGCTTCGATCTTAAATATGATCAATCTATCTTTGTTAGTTGGCTATGTACCACAGGCTTTTAAGGTGGCAGTAATTAAACCATTACTTAAAAAGCCATCACTTGACCCAGCTATCTTAGCTAATTATAGGCCAATCTCCAACCTTCCTTTTCTCTCAAAAATTCTTGAAAGGGTAGTTGTAAAACAGCTAACTGATCATCTGCAGAGGAATGGTCTATTTGAAGAGTTTCAGTCAGGTTTTAGAATTCATCATAGTACAGAAACAGCATTAGTGAAGGTTACAAATGATCTTCTTATGGCCTCGGACAGTGGACTCATCTCTGTGCTTGTTCTGTTAGACCTCAGTGCTGCTTTTGATACCGTTGACCATAAAATTTTATTACAGAGATTAGAGCATGCCATAGGTATTAAAGGCACTGCGCTGCGGTGGTTTGAATCATATTTGTCTAATAGATTACAATTTGTTCATGTAAATGGGGAATCTTCTTCACAGACTAAAGTTAATTATGGAGTTCCACAAGGTTCTGTGCTAGGACCAATTTTATTCACTTTATATATGCTTCCCTTAGGCAGTATTATTAGACGGTATTGCTTAAATTTTCATTGTTACGCAGATGATACCCAGCTTTATCTATCCATGAAGCCAGAGGACACACACCAATTAGCTAAACTGCAGGATTGTCTTACAGACATAAAGACATGGATGACCTCTAATTTCCTGCTTTTAAACTCAGATAAAACTGAAGTTATTGTACTTGGCCCCACAAATCTTAGAAACATGGTGTCTAACCAGATCCTTACTCTGGATGGCATTACCCTGACCTCTAGTAATACTGTGAGAAATCTTGGAGTCATTTTTGATCAGGATATGTCATTCAAAGCGCATATTAAACAAATATGTAGGACTGCTTTTTTGCATTTACGCAATATCTCTAAAATCAGAAAGGTCTTGTCTCAGAGTGATGCTGAAAAACTAATTCATGCATTTATTTCCTCTAGGTTGGACTATTGTAATTCATTATTATCAGGTTGTCCTAAAAGTTCCCTAAAAAGCCTTCAGTTAATTCAAAATGCTGCAGCTAGAGTGCTGACGGGGACTAGAAGGAGAGAGCATATCTCACCCATATTGGCCTCTCTTCATTGGCTTCCTGTTAATTCTAGAATAGAATTTAAAATTCTTCTTCTTACTTATAAGGTTTTGAATAATCAGGTCCCATCTTATCTTAGGGACCTCGTAGTACCATATCACCCCAATAGAGCGCTTCGCTCTCAGACTGCAGGCTTACTTGTAGTTCCTAGGGTTTGTAAGAGTAGAATGGGAGGCAGAGCCTTCAGCTTTCAGGCTCCTCTCCTGTGGAACCAGCTCCCAATTCAGATCAGGGAGACAGACACCCTCTCTACTTTTAAGATTAGGCTTAAAACTTTCCTTTTTGCTAAAGCTTATAGTTAGGGCTGGATCAGGTGACCCTGAACCATCCCTTAGTTATGCTGCTATAGACGTAGACTGCTGGGGGGTTCCCATGATGCACTGTTTCTTTCTCTTTTTGCTCTGTATGCACCACTCTGCATTTAATCATTAGTGATCGATCTCTGCTCCCCTCCACAGCATGTCTTTTTCCTGGTTCTCTCCCTCAGCCCCAACCAGTCCCAGCAGAAGACTGCCCCTCCCTGAGCCTGGTTCTGCTGGAGGTTTCTTCCTGTTAAAAGGGAGTTTTTCCTTCCCACTGTAGCCAAGTGCTTGCTCACAGGGGGTCGTTTTGACCGTTGGGGTTTTACATCATTATTGTATGGCCTTGCCTTACAATATAAAGCGCCTTGGGGCAACTGTTTGTTGTGATTTGGCGCTATATAAAAAAAAAATTGATTGATTGATTGATACTCTTCCTTTAAAATGACCCCAGCACCATTTCTCTTCCTGTCCTCACCATGGTACAACAACTTGTACCCACCGCCGATGCTCCTGCTCTTACTTCCCTTACTTCTCTTGCACACACGTCTACCTTTCTCCTCTCCATCATATCGGCCAACTCTCTCCCTTTACCAGTCATACTACCAACATTCAAAGTCCCCACTCTCATTTCCACCCTTCTAGTTTTCTTCTTCTCCCACTGTTCGTGGCAACGTTTTCCTCCTCTTCTTCGTCGTCTTCGCCCAGCAGTAGCCCAATTTCCACCGGCACCCTGTTGGGCAATAGCACCGGTGGCGGACATTGTTAACCCGGGCCGCGATCCAGCCGGTATGGGAATTCGATTCTTAGTCTGCATAGTTGGGTTGGCTTGTTTTACGCCGGATGCCCTTCCTGATGCAACCCTCCTCATTTATCCGGGCTTGGGACCGGCACTCAGAATGTACTGGCTGCACACCCCATGCGGCTGAGTTTATGTGATATGCCTGCAAGGCTGTGTGTTGTGAAAATAAATTATCTTTTTTCCTGACTCTTTCTTTCTGTCTGATAGTCAGCTCTCTTCTGCTGGCAGAGGACTGAGCTCTACCTCTCATAGCGGTCTGTCTGCTATAAACATGTAACAGGCAAGCACTAAAATCTTTGATTTCAGACTTCACAAATTAGCTTCGATAATTAGCGGTTAGCGGAACTGTGCCCACCACTGGCCGGGTGACATATTTAACCAGTTTAATCATCAATGGCAAAAACTGCATTTTTGCAGTACTGAAGTGTAAGATTTGGTGTTTATTTGTCTTTTTCCCTCATTGACCATGTGAAAAACAAAAATCCAATTACATCAGCATGATTATGTTTCTGTACCATTTTAATATTTGTGCATTTTGGACTAGCAGAAACATGATCTTTAGACATTGTATTAAACTCAGAAGTTCTAGGCAGCTATTTCTCCATTATTATTTGATATTTTATAAAGTACAATAATAAGCAAATGTATTAATAATGAAAATAATTTTAGCCTCACAGTAAAATATAAATCAATTTAAATATATTGGTAATGAATGCTTAAAATCATCTTGTATGTTGCAACAATAATTCTGGTATAATGACCCGTACCTTCATGTTACTACATGACCTAAATCTAAACCAAATCAGGTAGCTAAAATCAATGCTGCATTTGATCGCAACTGGGAATCCTGAGTTTCTAAGCTCTGACTACAGGAAAGGAGAGAAAAAAAAAGAAGAAAAAAGAAAATGCTGCCAGAAATGTTTTCCTCCTATGCGTCAACTCTTTAAAGGCTTTTCCAACCATGACTTCTGCATTTGACGTTATTCCAAAAATAATCTATATATTAATAGCCAATTGGCCTCTCTCTCTGTGTGTGTGTGTGTGTGTGTGTGTGTGTGTGTGTGTGTGTGTGTGTGTGTGTGTGTGTGTGTGTGTGTGTGTGTGTGTGTGTGTGTGTACGGCTACGATCATGGAGAAACTGGAGAGAGCTGACGTTTGAAATTTGGTACACTTATGTATTTAGGGTCAATAATGAACATGGCCAAAAACAGGACGAATATTTTTTGGACAAATTAGGGATATTAGCTAACTAGAGTGAACAATGGACATTAAAGTGTAGCTGACACCAAAGAAATGTGCACACATAATCACTAAAAATGATGAAATGTTGATATTTTTAAAAAATCCTGAACAATAAAAGTCGATGTTAAGTGTGCAGGTGAAGGATAAACTACAGCTGTCTGAAGCCTGCGCTCTATTTCAGCCCTCAGCCACGGTCATCTTGTTGCTATGTCTTCACTGGAACAGCACCTGCCGATTCAAGCCGAAATCAGTTGTAAACACAGTGGATGTTGAGCTGTTTTTGGACGACTTTTTTTCTAGTGTGGAACTTTTTTTAAGTCCAGTCTGAAGGTATTTTTGAATAAGCTGTGAAGGACACATCCTTTTGGTTTTGAGCCTTGTCTAGATGACATTGAGGGAGAAGAAACCTTGGAGGAAAACCTTCAGTCTGACAACAGTGACGATATTGGCAGAGTTCAGAACACAGAATGATGATTATAAAAGAAATAAATAATGCAGGTGATTTCACGTGGGTGGAATTGATAAACTTTTTTTTTTTTTTGCCAGCTCTTTGGTTGTAATCAACTGATAAAAAAAAATGTTTTACCATCTGTGACATCAGAAAAAAGTAGTGAGGAAGTGTGGATTTTTATTTATATTTTTTCTTAGAATTGGGTACACACATTTCAAATCTGAAAAATGTCACGAGGGACTGAAAATATCAGCTTTTTTTAAATGTTTCCTTCTTGAATACAGTTGGTGTATTGTACATTAGTATAGCATAACATATTATTATTAGATATTAAAACCATTCACACAAGGAGTAAATAATATAGTCTTAGCTGTCCTTTTCAGTAAGATCATCTTCAGTCTGATGAAAACGTGTGAAAATAATTTAATTTGTTTTCCTGGCTGAAGAAAAGTCCATGATGGGTCGAGTCTGTACTGATACAGGACCAACACAGTCAGATACATGTGTAATCCGTTCACTGCGTCTGTGGATGATGGTTCGAGTCTTTGCTGTGAATGGATCCTCTTGTTCCACCGCGGGCTCATTGTGCTGCAAGTTAAAAGACATGTAGTGCCTAATCTGCTCATAACACCTCAGTCTGCATGAGACAAAATTATCCCATGATCCAAAAAAAAAAAAAAAAAAAACAATCATATAAAATAATGTGTAAATACTAAGTTTTGCATCTGTGTCAAGTGGACAGGCTGCAGACACCATGCATGCGCGCTCATCGACAGTTCAAATGAAAGGCTGAATCTAGGATCATTTTTTAAATATGCACTTCTTTTGAGATTTTTTTTCTTCTAAGGAATGCTTAAGTGTATCATTAGATACAAAATGTATTTGGTTTTTGGGGCCCCTCGGGCCCTAGACCCTGGCTCCTTGGGGACTGCACCCCCCAGACCCACCACATTTTTCCTCTGATTTCACAGTTTTCGTTTCACAGCCCTGAGAAAGTGAAAATGCTTATTTTCATTGTGGTCCATTAAAAAAAGACAAAAAAAATAGAAGAAATAATAATAATAATAATAATAACTATGTATATGATAATAATGTAATTTATTAATACATTAAGACAGTAAAATAACATTTTAAAACTATTACATGATTAACAGGAAATAAAAGGGTTGCCTTTTTCCTCTACAACCTGTTGAGGTCTAAGGTCCTAAAAACATTCTTTGCTCACACGTCATTCCAACTCATAGCAACTTTCCTTAACTTATTACCACCCTTGAAAAATGTCAGCTGTTAACTGAAAAACGTGCATTTATAAAACACTACCCAATCTAGAGCCCGTGGATCCCCAGGGCCAACATGCTAGCAATTTTTTAAGACTGTTTGAAGAAAGCTCACAATCCACTATACAGTACATCACTGCCAAACAATAAAATCTTTATTATTTCTGATCTAATGACACATTACACAATGCACCTTTTTCACCTCTTTTCATTCTTTTGTTTCTTCAATTAATTGAACTAAATGTCTTGATGAGAAGCCTGTAACAGTAATTACTGTACTGACTTTTTGTACAATATACAGACATGACCTTGGTGGTTTTTGCTGAGTTCCATATTGCCTATTGTGTTTATGCCTTTGTATAAGAATATAACAAAAAAGTTCCATTACATCTGACTGTCATTTTGTTCACACTCCTGCTGTTGTCTCATCTGCTCTCGGTGTTTCACTGTGGCGGGGCTCAGACAGCTCGGGCATGTGTACACGCCCGCATGTTAACTTTTATAATAATACTAATAACTCTGTACAAGAAACTTCAGAATGCTTTACAATATAGACATTACAACACAAAAATTGAACAATCAGAAGAAACAGCCACAGGCAAACAAAAATCAACACCACCACGATGACAAGATTATCCCATGATCCAAAGCAACAATCAAATAAGACAGTGTGTAAATACTAAGTCTTGCATCTGTGTCGAGTGGACAGGCTGCAGACACCATGCATGTGCGCTCATCAATATAAGTCTTCCACCTGCCAATCAAAAGGATTCTGACGACGAGAATTAAGGTTTTGACACGTATAAAAAAAAAAAAGTGCATCACCGACTCCAACCACTTGGTGGAAACGGGGCTGTCAGTAGCCTGTAAAAATCCATAAATTAATGGGACTATTAAGATAATGATTCTGGTGCTGATATCACTTCCTCCTTCTTCTCCAATGTTGGGACTTGCCAGGAAGTTCCTGGTTTTTAGTGGTGCACAGTTCAAAATCCGAATATTTATTGCTTCAGTAACTGTGCACCAGGAAAGGATCAATTTCAAACTGTTGTTTAATTTTAGTCTTGAATACTCAAAAACGAACAAACAACAACAACAAAAAAAAATAGAATAAAACCATCCGCTAATCATAAGTTTCATTTCCCAGCCTCAAAATTTGTCTGTATTAGTTGTTCTCTGCTTCTAAGACCAAAAAAAAAAAAACAAACAAACAAAAAAAAAAATCAGCCCTCCCTCATCACTTTTTATGATGTCAAGGACAATAAACTTTTTTTGTTTTAAATGGGGCGTATTATACTAATAAAATATAATAAGAAATAAAAAAGAGATTCATTTTTACATCTAGACTTAAACACTTCAGCTAAATATGAGTGCCTGATTTTGGCAAATAGACTATTCCATAACACTGCAACCCAAGTGGTCAAGAGTTTTACCTGCTGCTCTTTTTCTTTCCCGTAGGAAGACACTGTACACCAGCACCCCAATGTCTTCTCACAGAAACGCAACTTTCCCAATACCATCTTTTTCTGTCATTTTCAAAAAGTATTCCCTAAGCACAGCACCATTTCAAGAAATACCTGCATACACAGGAAACCACTGACAAAGCTGTAGCATACATGTCAGGCCTGTAGGTGGTGCTGTAGCACTCCCACAATAAAACTGAGAAGAAGAGATGGAACAAACACATCAATCTCAATGGCGAACACAAATTCTAACACACGATCAAAACCTGAGACGCTGGTGTGAACCGACAACAAAGTCGAACTTCTGCTTCAAGTCACACTGGATTATAAATCAGTTAAACTACAAGACACGACCGTTTGCTGCTCGATGTCGTAGAAGACGTTGTCGTAGTAGCCCCAATAAGCTCAGTCGCTTCTGTAGCACAAATACAAGTCTATAGTCCGACTTTGTGGTTGTTGCATCTTGCGAGTGGGGTTAAGGCTGAGTTTAGAGAGGTAACATCATCATTACACAAAAGTTCCATATTGATTGTACACACAAAAACACAAAGGCAACATTGTGAGATTTATCCACTCTGGGGCCAGATTTAAAAAAAAAACAATTTGTGTTTTCACCAGTTCCATGCAGTCAAAACAGCAATACAACACAAAACATTTGCAGACAGGCTCTGAGAATACTACAAAAACTGTCCCTCTCAAAATAAGCCAAATAATCCACAATCTAGCCAAACTGTCTTGTATTAAGCAAAAAAAAAAAGAAATCTGTCAATGGGGTAAGAAAAATTTACTTCGTTAGAATCCTCAAAACTAGCAAAATGTCTGGGCACTGAATAATCAAAATGTGCCTTAAAACTAGACCGAATTCTCATTTTAAGATTAGCCTCTGTCTTAAAATAAGGAAAACAATCTGTTGTGCTTGGATGATTTGAAATCCACTGCCTTTCCTTGCTACTGCTTAAATACAGCTTGATATTAGCTGGAAAAACTTAAGAATAAGTGAGATACATTTTACCAAAATAAGTCATTTTTTCTTATGTAAAAAAATGCATGACAAGATTATGTTTCTATTTAGACAAAAATTAATTCAAATTTTCTTTAAACAAGGCTTTTCGACTTTCTTAGATATCAGTTTTTGCAATGAACGAGGGGCTCGTGACGGCACATAAGGCTCTACCAGCTCCGTAAGGTAAGGCGGCATGCGGCAATTTGGTGTCTTATATATTTCAGTAGGAAAATCTTGAAATCTGTTCCTGCATCAACAGGGAGCGAGTGAAGAGCAGGACACCAGAGAAATACTGAATTTCCCACATCTGGTTAGAACTCTAGCAGATGAGTCAACTGAAGTGTTCTTAGACTATTTTGAGGGAAGCCAGAGAACAGCACATTTCAGAAATCAATTCTACAAAACACGAAGACATGAGTCAAAGTCTCAGCATTAGTCAGAACACAGTGAATCACAGCAATGTTATGAAACCATAAAAGGGTTTGCTGTCACTTTGCTGTACTAGTCCCTGTACAGCAAAGTGACAGTGAACCAGGTGAAGATAACTGGTTACTCAATGCCGTTAGGCGTTTTCTCAATGACAACAATTCCAGACAAAAGAGTCAAAAGAATGAGTTTAAAAAAAGTGTTTGTTTAAAAGCCGGACACACAGCTCTGGAACATTTTGGGTTACGTGGCAATATGCTGAGGGACACAATGGGGTCTGCGAAATGGATGAGAAAAAAAAAAAAAAACTGAACTTTGCTGGCAGTGAAGCTTCAAAACCACCTTTATTATTTTAGGTATGTAACTTTAATTGTATTTTTTTTCTCCAGATTACAATATCTAAATATTGTAACAAATTAAATGTGAACTAGTAAGGCTTTACAAAATGGCACAATGATTAAAACTATGCAGTCTTTCAAATTTCACCAAACTGACAAAATTTAGTTTCTACCAAAATATAATCTAGGATTTATTTTTGTAAAATGTTGCACAATTACAGCTCACTTTAATGAAGAGAATGTATTTAGCCTACCTGTTTGTGTAGAAGAACTGCAGGAGGAACCGCGTGTGCGTGAGGTTTTGCGATTACTTGTGACCCGACCCATTTGCTTGATGCTCGTTAACCTGCTAACATCTGTAAGATGACTTGTTGATCACTTCAGAGGTGATATCTGGTTTCTAAAACAGTGTTTTCAGATTTAATAGTGTTCATTTCTTGCTACCTTTTACAAAATATGAGAAACAGATACAGGAATAAGCAGTTTTGGGCGTTTTCTGCCATCTTGGTTTACTTTGTTTGATCGAGCAGCTAGCTGACGTCACGCTGCCTTTCTTGACGCTGATTGGCTTTCACTGGGTCCCTCCAAGCATTTTTGCACAGATCAGGTGATCTGACATCAATACCAAGTGTACGTCATGCTGTGTGATCGCTTGAATTTTGACCCATCAAGGGTTGAAACTAAATTCTTTCCAGACATGGTGAATTTTGATCATACTGCCAATATCATATTATGAATCACCCATTTAAATGCTAAGGAATAAAATTGTAGTGGTGCCAAAGAAAATTATTTTTATGACTGAAATATTAAAGAAACCCAAAGGCCTACAGCTTTAATGGAGCAATAAGCACTGACTAATAATGAATTAAGATTTAACTGCATTTAGTACTCATTTAGTTTGCATTAACTATACACTGTGATTTAATTATGTTGCCTTAGTTTAATGTTGTCTCTTAGATGTTTTTCTACCTTTTTTTTTTAGGTCTTTATGCACTGTAGCACTTTGAGATCACTTATTTGATGTAAAGTGGGTTACAAATAAAATCTATTATTATTAACTTAAATAAAAAAATTAATAAATGGTTACTAAACACAGTTAACTCTTAATTCAGTCTTAGTTAATTCTTATTACTGCAGCAACTAACATGACCACCATTAAAAAATGACATTAGTTAACAGTTAATGATCATTACTGCATTAAGTAATATGAACAGCACAAATAAACGATTACTGAACACAGCTGTCTCTTATTTAACGGTTAGTTAATGTTTATTATGGCATTAACTAATGATAATTGATGTACTCTTATTTTAAATTATAGACAGTTAATTGATTTTTTGTAAGGGTGGCATAAAATAATTATATCATTTATGGCGATTATTTTTTGGGACAATATGTCATTCGGTATAAATAGTTCCTGTGGCAGACCGAACTAATGAGTGTTTATTGTTCTTAGAAAAGTGAAAAAGCAAACAAAATGTTGTCATGATTTATTCTTTTTCTCCCACTTTGTACATTGAATGATTGGGGATCAAAAATGGCACATTTTCCAGTTCCGACTTCCCGCTTCCGAGGCACACTGCCTGCAGCAACAGTTTTTATTTTTTATTTTTGCCACAAATCTCAGCATTACGCTCAGTTTCAGGTGGTTTTACCCATCATGCCTCCACTAACGACAACACAACCAACCCCAAAAGACTCGCAACAAACAACAAATTCCACCGCCGCCTACAAAACAGACTAAATGTGACACCGGAGGTTCCCATGGAATGGATGTGCGCGCACACACACATGCGCACACCATAAGGCGGTAACCCAGGAGGTTGAAATCTACCCCCATCCCCCATCCCCTCCCAGCAGCCCTGCCCTCCACATTCCTCACAAGGAGCCCCATCCCTCCCCGCACCCCCCCCACCCCTACGACCTGCCCCAAATAGGAAACTTACCCCCTTTTTCCCACCCACACTGTGACTTCTTCAAGTCTGCACACTCAAATTATGCCTTCAAAAGCTGACTGAAGGGGGGTAAAAAAAGAAAGCCTGTGCTTGACACACACACACACAGCGACACGACTGCAGCGTTAACCTATAGACTCAATGCAAGGCTGTTGATCTTTTTCGTCATCCTGTTTGAATACCAAAAAAACACATTTTCACCAAAAAAAAAAAACATCTGTAAGACACTAAGAAAAATAAATTGCAAATACAATTTTTATGTACAAAAAAGAGAGAAACCCCCCCACTAAATAACAGGATCCCCCCCCAAAAAATTGTTTATTTTGAGTAGTTGTACAATTTCTACTTTAAAAAGGGTTTATATATATATATATATGCCAGCTGATGTCTCAGTCAGCTCAATCATTCCCTTTAAAAAAAAATATATATACTTGAAACTTAAATGATCATCACCACCTCCACCTACAAAATCACATTAACCTCTAAAGAGCTTTGCAAATAAAAATAAATTGAGATGTAGGTGTTTTTCCTTGATTCTGATCCAGTGAGTGACATAAAGAATCAAACATTTTAAAAACAGAGAAGCTGAAGGTAAACTACACTCAGTGCACTATAATAAATAAATAAATAAATACATAAACCTCACAAATCCAATTAAATGTGTGAAGAGTTGTGAAAGTTGACCTTGGGGTATGTTACTTAATCCAACACGTGGTTTCCAACACGAAAAAAAAAAAACGACACATGAAGTCTGTGAACAAAATGTTCTCTTTTGGAGGCGTGGCCCACGAGGCCTATAGCCGCTCTATAGCCTCACAAGAACATGGCGAAGAGAAAAGACACTTCCTGTCATACGGAGCCCTGATCTCAGCCACTGCTTCTCAAACTGTGGTCTGCAGACCTTTAAGAGGTTTCCAGTGGGCTTCAACTTTTGAAAAGAACCAGTGAGTAAATGTAAATAACGTCCATGGTTTTGCAAATATGTAACTCAGCTTTAAAGATTTTTATGAATAACACCATTAATACATACACGTGCGCGCGCACGCACACACACACATTATATATATATATATATATATATATATATATATATATATATCAGAATACACTTAAAAATCAAGGATTACAAATATACAATATTTAACAAGAAGTATTCTGACCTGCCTCTATGATAACATCCCCCTGTGTCAGTCTAATGTTGGACAATGTGTTTTTTGTTACTATATTACAGAACACTAGCAGCCACCACCACCCTGAAACATTTATTACATTAGTCAAAAGAAAAGTTATCTTATTCAAACAGAGAAAATGTATATCTGCAGATTTTCAAATGAAGAATTCCTGCTATTTTTTTCTTTTTTTTTTTTTGCTTTGCTATCACTGAAAATTAAAACTTGTTTAGTATTTTTGACCTTTTTGGATCCTGTCAAAAGGTGCCTTTGTTCTCTGGCAAACTGGTATCTTTTAACATTTTTATTACAGTTCATAAGCTAAATTGCAACAGTGCAAAGTGACTATTTTAAAATGTCTGTTTGAGAAATACATTTGTAGCATTTTGATATTTCATGTAATCTGCACTGTTACATTTGTTTGAGTTGTCATGTTTCATTTATATTTTAGAGAAGTGCATTTCCATTAAAACAAGTCCAAAAACAGGTTCACACACATAAATTGAAATTATTAATAATGCACATAGAAGATTTGAATACAACAAACTAAATGAAATACCTCTTAAATTCTCTCAGCAAGCACCTTTTGCATATTAGCGTCTGTCCACCTTACGACCAAATTATCACTGTTATGAAAATCATTTTAATTTTATTCCGTACCCAGAATTAATTACATTACTCAAGCTATTTGAAAACTTATGCCAAAATTGTGTTATATTGTGACAAAAAAGCACCATTCAGCACACAGTGATACAAGGTTTTCTGCCAAGTCTGCATAATATCAAATATTGTATTGCATGAAGTGGTAATACTCCAAACTTGGATACAGTGACATAAAAGTGAAATCAGCAGAAAAGTTTCTTCACGTGAGGATCTTAAACAGATAATAGCTTCTTTTTTTTTTAATTCTCAAAAATAAATAGTTAGCACCAACTGACAAATCTATTAATTGGTTCAGCACTATAACTAATTTTTACTTAACACTTGAAACTAAGAACCAGAAAGCTGTCAGCTGTTGCTCAGTCCTGAAGGGTTTTTTTTTTTTCTTTTTTGCAAACTGATAGCCCTTTGAATATAGGGGATTTTTCTTTCCGTGCTTTATGTTGGACAGTGAACTGACACCAGGCAAGCGGGGGCCCAGCTGTGGTAAAAATGGCTCCACTCTAAACATATGGCCTATGTCAGGATTGGAGCTGGAAATGGGCGTGTGTATTTGGAGTATTTGGGGGGGAGGGGGGGCTTGCCTTCCTATAACAGAGGATCCGCCACAGGATCTATTTTCTCCTGCACCCCCACCCCCCCATTTAGCAGCATCCGTCCTGCTGTGGTGCGGTGGCGATGCAGGGCGAAGGCCCAATGCTATGACAATACTATTGCACTGCTTTAGCGGATGGTACAGTAGTGCAACATCGTCAAAGCAGCTGACCTCTGCACGCAGGGACACAACCGCGTGCACTGCCGCCATATCACACATGCACGTGTGTACGTACACACACATAGAGCACGCCACAGATATGGAAAAAGCCACACGTCTGAATGAATGAAAGCAGCAGCGACACAACAGTAGCTTGCACATGCTGCAGCTAGCTAAGCTAACAGAGAGCCGATTCTGTGTTTTCCTGTCACGTCTAAATAAGATTTGTGAGTGAAGGAAGTGGGAGGCAGGGGTGGGATGGGGACTGTCAGCCAATGCCCTTTTAATATTGCACTGCTCATCGGATTTCACAGTAGTACAATAGAAAAAGGGCTTTGGACAACAACTTTTATTCAAATCCCAGCATGCAAGCCATCAGCCTGCACGCTACTAAACCAAACAGACAGTATCTGTGAGCCACAAAATCTGACAACTATTAACACGTTGGACGCTGTATGAAAACAAGCAACCGTGAAAACAAGCAAATAGGCGTATGAGGTTTACAATGCAGCGGTGCACGGCAGAGAGATCTATGTTGGCGTACATGCAAGAAGACGAGCGTCTATAATGTATGCAAATTGGAATTGAAGCAGCGACACAGCTCTACTTATGGACCAGTTAAACTGACTCAATTACAGCAGCATTTAAAAATAAAAAAAAGTAGTCACATAACAGATATGCAAAACAGCAATCAAAGGATCTCTGGAATTATATTCTGCCTCATCATAATTGAAATGAAAAGATACACATTCTGAAAATCAAGAAAAAGAAAAATGTGACATACGAAGTATCCTGTTTAAAGTAAATTGTAATTCAAAATATATTTAAAAGTTGTTGTGACTAAACCTTGAATTCTGTGCAATTAATGTATTTTTGTATACAAGTAAATTACTTCTCATAGTTACACATGTGTAATTGCTGCTATGACTGCTGAAACTGAAAGCTAATGTTGATTTTTTTTTCAGCAACAAAGAAATTATGAATAACTAAAGTAAATATTACAATTGATTCATTTGCAGATATTGTTGCGAGTAATCAAAATACATTTAAGTTCTCCAAAATGCAGGTAGTTAGCTCAAATAGCATAGCTGTGAATGTTGCAAAAATAAAAAGTGAAACAATTCCTTGCTCTTTTCATCGACACCCATGTTGTTACGTACAACATGCAAAAGTGGACAAAATTCTAAGACTTTGTGCTTCCAAAGCTGGCTGCACAATTTCAGAATGGTGCTCAACACTACCACCTGAATGCGTCAATCGCCTACCATAATTACCAGTTGCTTTCTATTAAATACTTTTGGATCAGGGTTAAATTTCTCTGAAAGCCATAGTACATGTCTACATTTGAACAATACTTCCGGAACCACACAATGGCTATGTGCACTTCCACAGTAAAGTAAGAGTTCCAATATGGTCCAGCTCCAGTTCTGGAATTTTCCACATCCACGCTAACCTTATATCTCCACTACTAACCCAGAATGCTTCGTGAGACCTGAATCTGAGCCATGTTGTGCTCAACCATCACAAGTCTGAACCAGACGTAGATAGTAGATATACTTGTACTTTGGCTTCTCAGATATCCTTAAAAGCAAAATTTAATTGTGGTTGAATTCTGACAACTTTAACAATGTGATACAAGCACACAGAATGTGATCAGAAGACATTCCTGGAATCAACAGTTTTACAGTTAATTCTTTGTTGGCGTGTTTCGCTTTTGTAGATCTGTCACCTCTAACTGCTTAAACGCCCCCCCCCCCCCCCCCCCCCAAAAAAAAAAAAAACCCAAGCTGGTGCTATAGGCTGACACAGAACAGGACTTCGCCTGCAGGAAATGAGGGTGGAGGAAACGTATATAGGCCAAAGAGCACATTCCAGAAGAGCTTCATTTAATACCTACTGGTCCTATTTCTCCATGTAATTGGGGAGTTGCGTCAGGAAGGGCATCCGGTGTAAAACTTGTGCCAAATCAAAATGCAGATCCACCATGTACCTGCTGTGGCGACCCCGAGTGAAAACAAGGGAGCAGCTGAAGGGACTTACTATTCCTGTCCCTTTGGCCAAAGTGGCTATTTGAGACCCTCCTCCTTTAGGAAGAGTCAGCCTCTGGAGGCCGGCGGGGGGGCTTTGTTATTTCCAGTGTTCAGGGAGGTTTTCAGTCACCAAAAGTGTTGGTTTTCTCAGATGCAACTTGCACAATAATAAGTCTCAAAGCCCATCACGGTTCTACTCAGTGCCACGGCTTTGGTTCTCAACACAGGTGCTGCAACTTTTTTTGGGGGGGGAGGGGGGGGTTGACACAATCTCACAGTACAGCTTCAAACACACACACACACACACACAAAACATGCATGTGAAGGAGATAAAAGCATGCCGAGGCAGATACTGAAGCCTATAAATTATTAACTCTTTTTCTCAAATGTTGCTGAAAAATGAACCCACTAAAACAAACACAAGGACAAACTCTGACCCACGTTTGTGGTGGTTTAAAATTGTGTGCACGTACAAACACGATTTGGGGGCCTACAACAGTTATCCGGATAAAAGCCTGACTGCGGGGGTCAGAGGGGTGGTGGGGGAGCGCACAGGAAGTCGCGCGCCGACGCAGGATCCACTTTGAAGCCGCCGCGCGGCTCCTTTCATACTTTATATGACAGTAACGCCACCTGTCAATCAACCATCCCGCGTGCACTCACGCCCCCACGCACACTTAAACACACACACGCACACACCCATACACGCTGCGCGCATACATAAGCCTGCACGCGGCAGGAGCACACACCGATATCCACGTACGCGCGAGCTCACCCCCCCGTCCCGCAGCAGGTTCCCGGTTCTGGTGAGCGGTACCTGGCAGAGGCAAGGCCGGTCCGTCCAGCGTAGCAGAGACAAGTTCAACACTTGATCAGGGAAAAAAAAAAAAGACCGACACCGTTCACCGCGCCGCCGCGCGCGGCCGTTTGAGCCGCAGTGACAGTCCACGGCGCGTGGCGGCTCCCAGCGTTTTAAAACCCGCATTTCGTCCACGGGCAACCTCACGGCCTCCCAGCTCCGGAGTCCATCTTTGACTAGTTGACATTCAGCTCTTGCCGAGACAAATTCCTTATTTGCATGCTGGCGTCTCATTGGTCTGTTCCCGCGCTCGTCTCGGTCCTCATTGGTGGAAAATTTATCTCATCGCATTCGGGATTGGTCGCAAACCGAGGGGACGTCAGTGTATCGTTTAATTTTAACAATGAACACAAATTCTTTCTTCCATTCACAAATTTGTCATTACCCGCCTTTGAGGTTCTGCATCACGTCCAGAGGAATTAACCCGTGTGGCCGGCGTGACGTCACAAAAGAGAGCGCACAGACTTCGTCAAAAGTT
This sequence comes from Thalassophryne amazonica, assembly GCF_902500255.1. Taxonomy (NCBI): domain Eukaryota; kingdom Metazoa; phylum Chordata; class Actinopteri; order Batrachoidiformes; family Batrachoididae; genus Thalassophryne; species Thalassophryne amazonica. The sequence goes on from NC_047107.1 coordinate 127,297,869, forward strand.
AAAAAGTTTTGTTTTGTTTTGTTTTGTTTTACATGATGCATATAAATGCATGCATGCATAAAAAAGAGACAATGTTCTTCCTTTTGGCTTATGTGACACATTAGATGTTCAGACTGATGACAAATAACAAAGAAATGATAAAAATCAGTTTGAAGTTTGTAGCCTGCTTCAGCTAACTCTGGCTAATGGGAATGTTCATGCCCATATATGGACATACAAAGAAGTATATAAAATCTGTATTTAAAAATTAAATACAACAGAAAAATAGAAAGAAAGTAAAGATTATGTAATGTTAGCACTGCCTGTAAAGTATTAATATCACTACTTTAAATATGTAATGTATATGGATTTTATAATACACCATTAGCAAACATGTTACACAGTTAAATATGAATTCCCCTTGTCATCACATGTCTGGGGGAACATTTATTTAAAAAAATAAATTAAAAAGAAGGTCAAATTAAAAAAAAAAAGCTAACACATTTTCCTGTATGAATATATAAATGTCATAATATTCTCCTGATTACAAACACTGCTTCATTTATTCTAGGATATAGAGTTGCATGTCAATGCTGTGTTCAAGGCCATGGTAAACTCAGAAACCCAGGATGGAAATCTCCTAGTTCTGACAAGTGTTGGATCACATGATGAACTCGAAAACAAAATTAGACTGCTAACAGTAACATTTGATATATATATATATATATATATATATATATATATATATATATATATATATATATATATATATATATATATATATAAATCTTGTCAGAATATATATATATATATATATATATATATATATATATATATATATATATATATATATATATTTCTGTCCAAATAACATGTAGGGGAGCAAGATGTAAAAATAAGTGTATTTGTATTGCAAAAATTATGTTCACTTCACTAAAATTGTATATGAAGAATACAAACATATACATACAGAAGTAAACAATTTGTTAAACGTTATTAAAGTGCATCCCAAAAGTCTTCACAGCACTTCACTTTTTTCAGATCTTATGTTACAGCCTTATTCCAAAACAGAGTAATTTCATTTTTCCCTCAAAATTCTACTCACAACACCCCATAATAACATCATGAAAAAGTTTTTTTTTTTAAATATTTGCAAATTCGTTAAAAATAATAATTTAAAAAAAACTAAGAAATCACATGTCCATAAGTATTCACACCCTTTGCTCAATACTTTGTTGATGCACCTTTGGCATCAATTACAGCCTCAAGTCTTGTTGAATATGATGTCACAAGCTTGGTGCACCTATCTGTGACAGTTTGGTCCATTCCTCTTTGCATCACCTATCAAGCTCCATCAGGTTGGATGGTGAGCATCGATTCACAGACATTTTCAGATCTTTCCAGAGATGTTCAATCAGATTCAGGTCTGGGCTCTGACTGGGCCACTCAAGGACATTCACAGAGTTGTCCTGAAACCACTCCTTTGATATCTTGGCTGTGTGTTTAGGGTCATTGTCCTGCTGAAAGGTGAACCGTCACCCCAGTCTTAGGTCAAGAGCACTCTGGAGCAGGTTTTCATCCAGGATGTCTCTGTACATTGCTGCATTCATCTTTCTCTCAATCCTGACTAGTCTCCCAGTTCCTCATCCCCACAGCATGATGCTGCCACGACCATGCTTCACTGTCCATCGGGTTCTTGCCCAGCTAACAGATAACATTTTGGTAACGTCACATATTGGTAATATTTAGGTTATGGCTTTCAGAGACATTTCTAGAATGTTTTCCTAACATTATTACTTTCTTGTATATATTGACAAGTCATGTTTTATAGTTGAGGAAAATTGCCAAATATATTAATTCTAGTCTCACCACATTTCTTACTCCAACTTTCTTCCAATGACTAGACTATGACTTTAGGTAACGTTACCAGAATGTTCCGGAACCGTTTGGATGAAACATATCTTTAGGTGACTTCACATAAGCCCGTCCTTTCCTTTCCACGAACCAACAAGAAACTTTCCTTAAAATCAATGTTAAGTATAACGTTCTCAAAACATTTGTGCTAACATTATTGTCAAACATTCTGGGAACCAAAAAAACTTTCCCCTGAAACATTCTGAGAACTTTACAGCTAACGTTCTGGTAACATTTGGCTAACTTTCTTATAACATTTTGGGAACTTTGTTTTGTTAGCTGGGGATGGACCTTATTTTTGTATAATGTTCTGGGGACTTTTTTGAGATATTTGCATAGTATGAACGCCTAAATTGTTATTATAATCATTGCTTTGCAATTTTGAAGTTGTAATAATTGCAATTTAAAAGTTATAGCATGTACAGGAAGATGTCACAAGATGTTGCAGGGGTGGTGGTCAAGGGGTTAGTGTGCTTAGTTTCAGTGTGGAAGGTTCCCGGTTCAAACCTCACCCTTGCCACATTTCTCCGAAATGTGGAGTTGTGTCCAGGAGGGCATTTGGTGTAGAACCTGTGACAATTCAACATGTAGACCCACTTTGGATCTGCTGTGGTGACCCCATAATGAAAACATGGGAGCAGCCGAAAGGACTTACTTTTGTATTATCTAAGCACGAATGTTAGACCTAATGTTCTGGGAACATTTGTGCTAATGTTATTGTCAAACATTCTGTGAACCAGAACAAAACTTTCCTGAAAATGTTCCAAGAACTTTACATCTAATGTTCTGATAACATTTGACAAACATTCTTATAATGTTTGGGAACTTTATTTTGTTAGCCATGTGGTCACCTCCCTGAGTTATTAGATGAACACCCACTTATGCCAACATTTTTAATATGGTCATCATATGTAGACTAAATCATCAAGATGTGACAGGGCCTTCAGGCTCTTCTCCCCCGATCGCTCGGTTTAGACGGGCGGCCAGCTCTACGAAGAGTCCTGGTGGATCTGAACTTCTTCCATTTACAGATGATGGAGGTCACTGTGCTCATTAGGACCTTCAAAGCAGCAGAAATGTTTCTGTAGCCTTCCCCAGATTTGTGCCTCCAGACAATCCTGTCTCAGAGGTCGACAGACAATTAATTCCTTTGACTTCATGCTTGGTTTGTGCTCTGACTGTCAACTGTGGGACCTTATATGTAGACAGATGTGTGTCTTTGCAAATCATGTCCAATCAACTGAATTTACTCCAGGTGGACTCCAGTTAAGCTGTAGAAACATCTCAAGGATGATCAGTGGAAACAGGAGGCACCTGAGCTCAATTTTGAGCTTCATGAATTATTTTATTTAAAAAAAAATTGCAAAAATCTCAAAACAACTTTTTTCACGTTGTCATTATGTGGTATTGTGTGCAGAATGTTTGAGGGGAAAAATGAGTTTTATCCATTCTGGAATAAGGCTGTAACATAAAATATGGGAAAAGTGAAGCACTATGAATACTTTCTGGATGCACTGTAGCATTTGCAATATTAATGTACAAGAGAACTGAGGATTGTATATTTCTTAGGATGTAAAGTTGGTTAAATCTGCACTGTAAATTGTGATTTTGTCTGTTTGTTATCTTAACATATTATTCTATGTCATTAAGACACATGATTACTGAGGTTGTTATAATAACATGAAATTATTAGTTAAAAACGTCTCAACTACAAAATAAGTGCTAATTTGAAAGTCCAGGCCCAACTGAATTAAAAATGTAAGTCAACGTGACTTTGGGGGTAAAAACACCCGCATCATCACGCTTTTCTTGAAATGCATTGTGGGTATGCAGCTGCGGGCGGGTGAACATGTGCTCCTTTCCTCCCTTCCTCCATTTTGGACGCAAGTTGGAGGGCATCGTCGACCGCATGTTTCTTCGGAGGTAAAACTTTCACTCTGTGAAATTAATCAATTTCATGTAAGTGTGTGTGTGTGTGTGTGTGTGTGTGTGTGTGTGTGCGTGCGTGCGTGCGTGCGTGCGTGCGTGCAAAGTCAAATCACAACCAAGTACGTCATTCAATTAATAAATCCAAGTCAAGTTAATTGACACAAATGGTGTACACAACTTACAAAGGAAACAGATTTGGTAGTTCAGACAACTACCCTAAATAGTTAAATCAATTGACAAATCCAAGTCAACTTAACTGAAACAAAAGGTTTATACAAACAACTACCTGAATGAGTTAAATCAATTATGAAAGATAAATCAACCCAAACTAATGCAGGTGTTTACCCAACAAGGAATATCTAACCTAGATAACAACTTTTTTTTTTTCACTTAACTTGAAATTTTAAGGCAGCCCTTTCACTCGTATTTTTAAATTGAAACAACACGTTAGATTTTACAGTGTGAGTACTGAATTTCCACCAGAGTTTCAGAGAGAATAAAATAAATAAATCCACCTTGTCCAACCTTTTAAATCAATTTGTCTGAGTTGGAGCACATAATTTCAGACTTATGAATGTGGCATGAACTACTTTAATACTCTATTTGTCATCACTGTGCCGTGATGGAGAGTCGACCTCCAACACCAAAGAGAACAAAAAGTACTCGTAACACAAAGTACCTAGATGTATATTCCTTCTCAGAATGATCAGCACCCTTAACTTTTCAGTGCAGAATTTTGCACCCATTTTGAATAATTCAAATGTTTGATAAAAAATTCAAAGGTAGTGAAAAAAACTTTTGTACACTGAAAAAAGAGAATAGTTAAACCAACTTAAATGAAATGTTACAATTCGTAACATCTAAATGAAGGAAGTTGTTTGAACTTAAGTTTGTAGAGCTGATCTAACTTATTAACTTAAGTTCAAACAACTTAATTCCTTTACATGTTCCCAATTGAAATAACTTTTTAAGTTTGTTCTTTTTTCAGTGTATACTAAATTTTAAAAAATACAACATAAAATGTACATGTGACAGTTATTGGCACGCTTTAACAAAATTGCAGTAAACCATCATTTTAATGTCTGAAGCCTGGTGGGTTTGTTTACATCCAGTTTCTCTAATCACACCCCACAGAAGCCTATAAATTTTTCAGTGTTATAGTGGACGTCTTGGTGGCTTCCCTCACTAGTTTCCTTCATTCAGTTTTTGAGAAGTGCCTGTTCCAGGCTGACTTGCCATACAGTACAAAACTATTTGTGTTTCTAAATGATTTATGTAATTTACCTCAAAGATGCATTAAGTGTGTTGGAAATGTTCATGTATCCCTTGCCTAACTTGTCTAAAGAAAACTCGGTGTAAAAGTGATGATTTATGGTAAATTAATGAAAGTGTGCAAACTGTCAGTCTTACTTAAAAAACAAACTTTTTTAACAACTAATAAATAATAAAATCATTTCATTATGCAAAATTGGATGATTTGCATTCATTTTTGAATATATTTTTAAGTTCTTTTAATTCCATGGTGGCAATAATTCTGACAGAACTGTACGTGCATATATAAATCTGAATAGAATTTTTGAATTGAATTGAATTTATTAGGAACAAATGCTTAAAAAAATCACTAATTTACAGACCACAAAATCAATACAAAAAAAATACAGGAAAGAAAGAACAAGAAAACAATGTACATGGTGCCCAAAAGGTGTAGGCAAAGCAACGCTTATCAACACCTACACCCACCTGTACAGTCAAATAAACCCAAGCTATGTACCAGTTCATTCACGTTCATTTCCAACAAAGTCTGAACAGTAGCAGCTCATAACTACAGCTGAGGGAAGTCAGTATTTCACAACAGCTACTATTTCGTACTAGTTACCCCGGTACATATTCAATAGTAAGAATTCAAATGAAGCAGATTCATCATACAACAGAAACTCAACATTTTTCATCAGATACATTTCCGGAGAACACAATTTCTTTGTATAAATATTTAAACTGGTTGATATTTGGACATCGTTTGAGTTTCTCAGGTAGCTTATTCCATTTTTTGGGGGGCCACAAATAGAGACACAGAAGTATTTCCTGGCGCCAGCAATTTTAAAATGATACAAACCCCTTAAATTATATATTCCTTCTCTTTGCATAAAATATTCCTAAATGGTAATTGCTTATTTTTCACTTTATACATCAATTGAACAGTCTTAAACAAAATCATGTCATAGATTTTTAAAATCTTCGATTTAATAAACAATGGGTTGGTATGATCCCCGTACCCTGCATTGTGAATTATTCTTAATGCCCTTTTTTGAAGGATGAATAATGGTTGCACTGTAGTTTTATAGTTGTTGCCCCAGACTTCAGCACAGTAAGTCAAGTAAGGTGCAATCAATGTGCAATACAGAGTATGTAGTGATTTACGATCAAGAATGTGCCTTGCCCTAGTTAATACTGCAATACCTTTTGATACTTTCTTTTGAATATGTTGAATATGAGCTTTCCAGTTAATTCTATAATCAATGATCACACCTAACAACTTGTTCTCTTTGACACATACTATGTTTACCCCTCATTTAACTGTATTTGTTCATCTTTTTTATGGTGCCAACACAGAACCCTGAGGAACCCCACAAATGATGTCCAGATATGATGAACAGCAGTCCCCAAGTTTAACAAACTGTTTCCGGTTTTGTAAATAACTTTTAATCCAATTCAGAGCCACTCCTCTGATCCCGCAAAGCTCCATCTTTTAAAATATTATGTTGTGACTGATTGTGTCAAAAGCCTTTCTTAAGTCAATAAATAATCCTATTACTATTTTCCTTTGGTCCACATGTTTATTAATCTCTTCTATTGCATCAAACAAAGCCAGTGTTGTGGACCTTTTTGCTCTAAAACCATACTGACTGTCATTAAGCAAGTTGTGTCATTCAGTAAATTTATCCAATCTGTTACTGTAAAGTTTTTCTAATATCTTTGAAAATTGTGACAATACAGACACAGTCCTGTAGTTAGTAAAAAAGATGCTTGTCACCAGATTTGAATAAAGGTATCACTTTTGCTACTTCATGCCATTTGGGACAATTCCAGTTTGAAATGATTTATTAAATATATATGTTAATGGTTTAGCAATTTCTGTAATTATTTGCTTTACTAAGGCCATATGTACATCATTATGATTAGTTGACTTTTTGCTTTTACATGACTACCTTAATAATTTCCCTTTCATCAACTGGGCCAAGAAACATTGTATATGGATTTCTGTCAATTAATTGGCGATTTACCCATGGACTGTGTGGAATGTTAGCTGCCAAATCTGGCCCAACATTTGCAAAAAAAATTCTTGAAACTGTTCACAACTTGGTTCTTCTTGTATTCATCCTTCTTGTTATAAGTAAAGTACAGGGTGGGCCAATAAAATGTTACCACTTTTTTAATTCATACAATTAGAGAGTGGACTGCAACAGCCCACAGACCATTGAGGCCCTGAAGACCAACATCCGTCAGGAAATTCGGAGAATCCCTCTTGAGATGTGTGGCAATGTCATCACAAACTTTAATGTGCGTGTTGCAGCTGTAATCCAAAGAAGAGGAGCGCTTATTGAACATGTCATCAATTATTGAACTGAGCAGAAAACAAGAGACAAAGTGGGAAACCTTTGGTATCAAATGTTAATTTGATGCTTCTGTTACAAGTCTGTAAATTAAATTTTTGAATAAGTTCTCATTTCAAAAACTTGTGTGCGATCAAAAAGTGGTAACATTTTATTGGCCCACCCTGTATTTTGGGTAGTTTTTTGCCTTTGGTTTATTTGCTATAATACTATTCAGTATTTTCCATGTTTTCTTTATGTTATTTTTTTATTGTTAAGTATTTTTGCAAAGTATGATTTTTTGCAGTTCCGCGTAATGGTTGTTAATTTATTTTTATAGTCCTTATATTTAATCTCAGTCTCTCTTGATTAATTTCTAATAAACTCTCTATATAGCATATTTTTCTTCTTGCAAGCCTTTTGCAGCCCTTTTGTTATCCATGGACACTCCTTATATTTATTATTTACACTGTACTGTAGAATTGGACAGTTTTATATCAAATTTCAAATTCGGCATATGCTAAATTAGCATCATGCTCTGCATAAACAGAATTCCAGTCCTGCAGATGTAAATCATTTTTAAGGCAGTAATAGCTTCTTCAGTTTGCAGTCGTGTGCAAATTGTATTTTTTCACCACATTTTTATTTAATTTTAGATCAATTACTATAAAAATTGGTAGGTGGTCCCTAATATCATTGATCAATAATCCACTTGATGTTTTGGTGTCAATATCGGTAGCTGACTGAGAAGTTATTCTTGAAGGCTTAGTAATTTTTGGATATAAATTTAAGCTGTACATGGTATTAATGAAATCCTCTGTCACTTTATGGTGTTATGGATTTAAGAGATCAATTTTTATATCTCCACAGACAAATACACACTTATTACCCATCTGAGAAAAATCTGACATAATAAATCTGACCTCACAAATTAGTGTTGTGTTAACGAAGTTCCACAATTTTCATTATCATAGCAGAGGCATAAGTTTACATTTTTAAAGATTATTTTTACTTTCATATTTTTCTTGTTTTACAGTTGAAAATCATGACTACAAGTCATCTCAAAAAAGCAACATTGTCATACTGTAAATTCAGTGGAGTTCAAGCATGTTGCATGTAATATTTAAGATACATAAGCACCTTGTTCTTTGCATTATACACAGTTTGCTGAATGTTCAATGTATTCGTTAGCCCAACCGCCATCAGCTGGCAGTTTAACAATAAAAGTCATCAAAATTCTCACTTCTAATGCATATAGTCTCAGCTGCCTTGTGGTTTTTACAATGAGGCAAGCACACAAGTGCACATTTTGGCCTTCAACAGAGAAATATATAATAATAAGATCATATCAGTGTATTTTCAGACTTCAAAGTTCTTATTTATGACATCACATTTGTAGCAGTGTTCATACCACTGCAATCAGCAGAGGTGGGCGGAGCTTCTGTGATCATCTCTGTACAAGATTTATTTTTTAAGTGCAGATTTTGGGGGGAAATGCTCTTGGGTCATGATCTATGCATTAGGGAAGAGTTATTTTAAAGAAAGAAAATAGGAAAACCATCACATTATGATGTCACAAAGACAATGAAGTCTATATGTGAAGGTGAAAGAACTTGAAGCGACCACCTCTGCTGTTAGTAACAGTACGCTCACTTAAAGCCCTTCTGGTTTTTATCAGGTTACCTTTAGGTCTGGGTTTGTTAGAATAAGAGACAAAAACACTGGAGCTGAGCTGTCCCCTTAAATCAGTGCCCACCTTATTCCAGCCCTAATGGCTATCCGTGTGTCTGAGGACCACCCAGAGTTTTGCAGAAGCCCAGTCACTCTGTGAATCAGGATGATAATGTTTAAACAGGACGTCTTAATTCATCTGCACGATATTTCCACGTAGTTGAAATGAGACTGAATAACGTCAGAAAGCGCACAGTGAAGTGTGCCACGCTTTACGTTCCTCCTCGGTCAGTGAAAGTATCACCGGCACGTTAAAGCAACAGGGTCATAGGTCAGGTGGGGGGTTGGGTGCGTAGAGGGGCTGCAGTGCTGGAGGGCGGCCAGGGTGGGAAAAGGTTAAAGGTGACGGTCTCAGTAGAGGTGCAGCAGTCCACGCTCGGAGGAGGGCAGCGGCCTGTGAAATTTGGCATTCCTGACCAATGGAGCTGAAGTAATTGCATTGTCCAGCGGAAAAGACCCGCTTACATCAGCCCCTCCCCTCCGGTAACCGGACATGACAGCGCAGTTGGTGGAGCGCGCTTCGTGCTGTTAAAGTGAACTTGGTATGCAGATGACATGATTCTATTTCCACACGATTCACCTACATTTAATACAGACCCCGGACACATTTATGTTTTGTCCCCACACTGCAAGATATATTTTGACATGAGGTGCAAAAGTTGCACACCAAATAATGTTAACTCCTGTGTTTAGGAGCGCATAGGTCAAAATACCGTGAGCTACTGTCAAAGGAGGTTGCAGCATGTGTTATCAGATTTAAGGTCCCCCCCCCCCCCCCCGTCTCTCCCACCCCCCACCCTCTCTCCTCTGCTTTTAGTTTTCACAGACCTGTCTCGCATGACGCACTTTCGATGCTATGTAAGGAATGCGCGTTCACAGACTTTCTGTGACTGTGGCGCTGCATGCACGTGCCTAAAGTAGAGTTGCAGAGTGCAGCAGGAAGTCCAGTGCCCATATTTGGCAGTATTGGCTGGCATGCTGCTTTAAAAAAAGCATATAACCGCAAATTTAAAAGGTTGTTTTTTTATTTTTAATTTAATTTGATCAGAACTGGATGTGCCTCAGAACTGAATCTGTTATTTCTTGACCAAATCACTCCATCCTCTACTTTTATAGTTTTCCGTTATTGTCCTCTAGCCAGCTGCATAGACTAATCAGGACCAAGCCTTCATTTTGAGAGGAGGGATTTTAAATTTTGATATCATCCATATTGTTGTTTGTGCCTGCAACAAGGAGTTCGGTTTCAAACAAAATTTTTTTGATGGATGGTCCTTGTATGTGTTCAGAATTAATTGAAGTTAATCAGATGTGGGTCTGATTCTGAATTCCATTGTTTCTGTCTTTAAGAGTTTAACACTCCAAAAGATTTAAGCATATGCTGATGACAGTCTGCTTTGTGATGTCACAAACAGACCAAAATTTGAATACAAATACTACTGCAAAAGAAGAAGAAGGCATTTGTAGAAAGAAACTAGAAGAGCACTCATCAAATCCTGCTGTTCTGCCAAGTTTCTGACAAACTAAAAATAAATTCTTTGTCCCTTTATATCAGAATACCAAATCAAAATCTATTCCAAATCAGAAAAAGGAAACTAGTTTGCATAGTTTGAGTGTTTTTACTACCAAGAAACAGGCACAGGATCAGAATCAGAAGACTTTATTAATCCTTCAGTAAAGTATGTGTGTGTGTTACAACTGCAGAATGTCTTTATCTGAGGCAAGAAATATTCAGCAATCTTGCTACTGAGACGAGATGAAGTGTGAGAGAGTGAGTGTCCCGTGGCGTGGCCAGGGTCCAGACCTGTTTATCAGTGCAGGTTAATGTGTTGCACAGAGTTGTGCAACACATTAACGCACAGGAACGTTCACATGAACAGCACTGTCACTGCTCACTTTGCACAAGGGAATACATGACAACCAAATGCTGGGGATCCAACAGCAGACGGCCAACGTCGCCAAATAGCTGTGAGGAAAACCCAGAACGCTCAGGGTGTTTGTGAACAGTTCACTTATTCACGGTTTGAACCAGACAGGCCTCAGCAAGTCTGTCAGAGTATGAAAATGTATCGTCAGAGACATTTAAAAAAAAGCAAAAAGAAATTCTATATGGTCATGCATTGGTACATCACTATTTACACTATTTATGCAAAAGGTTTAACATAAAAAAAACATCTAATTCTGGAGCATATTATATAATCCTGAGTGGTATCTGCTTCATGTTTGCACAGTTTTACAAATATGTTGTTTTTCTTCTGGTAAAAGTGACAGGAAGTTGATGCTTCTATTTTATCTAAGATAAAAAAAAAAACCCTCCATATTTAAATGCAATTTTGAAGGACTGTGGTTCAAGGCCGCGTGCGTCCTGTTCTCCTTGTACATCTGAAATTGTGTCAGGAAGGGGATTGGGCCAAATCAATATGCGGATACACAGTGGATCCGCTGTGATGACAACGATAAAGAAACTGGAGAAGCGGTCAGGAAATAGTTTATTTAAAGGCACTTTTAAGTCTCGTGTAAGATCAGAATTCATGAAAGCATTAACTTCATCCTGCAGGTTTTAGAGTTGAAAGTGCGCAAAAAATAAAATAAAATAAATTACAATCCATATTTTTACACCTTTATAGACACAAAGTACAACAGATGTATTTTTTAAGTATTATATCAACATAAACAGTTATCTTCAGTAACTTATGAAAATGTTCTTGAAACTTTTACAGATACATGTTCATATATTCATTTTACACATGAAATTTAACTCCAGGAACAAACTCAGTACTTGTAAGTAATTTTACCACAAATATCTGTGTCACTCTAAATAATTACAGTAATTACTAAACATATAGAATGCTGTCCAATTTTTAAAGTCTAAGTCATAAAGTAGTAATAATTAGTGACAAAACTAAATGGGCTTCAGGAAGCAGCGTTTGTCAAAAAAAAAAAAAAAATGAAGGTTATGCCTTAGATTCAAACAAATATTCTACTGTTATAAAAGAAAGACAGTGCAACCTGATCCTGGGTGACATTTTGGGGGAGCAGCTTGTTATATGGCTGGGGGGGCCTGGCTGCCGGTTTGTTTGTCTTTTGGTTTCCTCCCAGGTGGCGTGCATTTGGGACTGAGTGGCTGTGTTGCTGAGGCTGTCAGGACCTCACCCTGATCACCTGCGACTCGTCAGGACTCACAGCTGTAGTGCATCTGGATGGATTGGAACATGTTGGCATTTAAGACTGGAGTGCACAGTGTGTATTTGCCAGAGACTCGACCTTGTGACCAGACGGGTGAGATCGTCGTCTTGGGAGCCATCTCATCAGCAGCGGATGCTGAGAACGTCCAGGTTTGATGCACAGTCTGTGAAAGAGGAGGGGGTGAGGTCTCACGCTCGTCAGCACACTTCCTGAGGTACGTTAGATTTTGTGACTAACAGTTATACAGTCAGTAAATGTGGTGTCCCTCACACCTTATTGTATTGAGCTGTTTGTTAGTCATGTATCAGCTTCCACTGCAGTGGAGTTTTGTGAACGGGAGGTTCCATGCCTGCAGGTTGGGAAGCTGATCAGTAATCAAGCCAGGAAGTGTTTGCTGTTTGTACACCTTTAAGTGTTCTGTGTGTAGAGTGTGGACTCACATAATGGTTCCTTCTTTCACAGACTCGGTTGTTGCGGCCACCTGGGGGGTGTCGGCGGGGTCCTTGGGTCCGAAACAGCTTCTGGCTCCGGACCGTTAGCGCTGCTGGGAGCGCACCACGCCAGGCCGCACCTTTTTATTATATTTCACTGTTATGTATTAAATTCAGTTAGCCTTTGAACCGTGCTCTGCTTATTTCATACTGGGTCCTTCAAACGCTGGTCGGTTCTCCGAGCTGCGTCCGACACATAACACAGCTTGTGACTTGGTGATGACGTGACGCAACAGTTACCATGATGAAAATAATAAATAACATCAGATTTGACATGGCAAGGGATGACACAGTCTGCATTGTCCCAGTCCGCCAAGCTGTAAATGGGTACCAGCCTTGACTGGAGAAGTAACCTCCAATGTACTGATGTCCCACCCACCCGGAATCACTTCACATGTTGGTCTCCAGGTGCCACGCGTCCAACATTTGACTCCGTACTGTTTATGTGGGCTAAAAATCTTAGGCCTGTATCTTGTACATTTAGTTATTCCCTCCAATCCATGCTACAGCGTCTGAAGATAAGCAGCAGCACCAGTGGGCCTTTATACTACACTAGTACAGCAAAACTCGCCTAAACAGTCACCATTTAAACTGGATATTCACAGTCACTGGGAAAAAAAAGCAAAAGTCCCAATGCTTTTGTTTAGTTTAAACACTGTATATACTGGATTTTGTGTAGCAATTTTTGCTCACATCAGACAAAACGTCCCGTCCCATCACAATGCATTTCCAATAAAAACCCCTTGCAAATACCGGACAGAGTAGTCTGGACGTGCCCAGTTTTAACAGAGGTACAAAACAGAGATCAGCACTCACACTTGCAGAATCAAGGAAGTGGGTACTGTGTTACTGTGTGGTGTACCTCGGTGGTCTCCGTCTGTGGCTGAAGCTGCTCTGACAGGACGTCAGTGTGGCATGCCGGGGGTGGGAGGTGTGGTCACGGATGCTGAGCAGCTTCTTCAGCATCCTCCTCTCTGACACCTCCATCACGAACTCCGGCTCAGCCCTCAGGACGGAGCCAACTCTCCTGATGAGCGTGTTGAGTCTGTTCACATCAGCGGCCTTCAGCCTGCTGCCCCACTACTTTACTACTGTACTACTTTACTACTGTACTACTTTACTACTTTACTACTGTACTACTTTACTACTGTACTACTGTACTACTGTACTACTTTACTACTGTACTACTTTACTACTTTACTACTGTACTACTGTACTACTGTACTACTTTACTACTGTACTACTTTACTACTGTACTACTGTGCTACTGTACTACTTTACTACTGTACTACTTTACTACTGTACTACTGTACTACTTTACTACTGTACTACTTTACTACTGTACTACTGTGCTACTGTACTACTTTACTACTGTACTACTGTACTACTTTACTACTGTACTACTGTACTACTTTACTACTGTACTACTTTACTACTTTACTACTGTACTACTGTACTACTGTACTACTTTACTACTGTACTACTTTACTACTTTACTACTGTACTACTGTACTACTTTACTCTCACTCACCCAAATGAAATAAAATGAAAACACTAAAATGAAGTGCTGGCACTTGCATACTCTGAGTCTGAGCAAACCAGACTTATTTCTAATTTATTAATTATGTTGTCGTATATTTTTCTTCCCCAATATTTTGAGGGGGCGGTGTCCTAGTGCCCTGGTGTTAAGTTGTGGAGTTTTGTGCTAAAATGCTTATTAAGCATTAAATGTTAATAAAACACAGTGACAGACATTTGAAACGCGTTTTTACACTCAAATTAAAAGTCAGATTATGTAGATCAGTTTTACTGTGTTTTCTAGATCTAAATGACCCTGAGACTAGGTGACAGTAAGCCGGGCAAACTGTGAAATCAAACTGCAAAATATTATGGCTTCAAATCGCTGGCTGTCGCTCCTCCCATTATGTGGTCACTCTGATTGTTTTTTGAAGTTGTTCTTTTTAGCATTTCTCTTTGAGAAAGTGTGACCTTGAAGTCATCAGCCTGTTTTCTCTCCTTTCTGTCGGCCTGCTGAGCATACTGAGGGTTTTGTGGTGTTGGGCGGAAAAAGGAAAAACCTGAACAATGTTGACTGTCAGGCGCCAACGTGTCACATTGTGACTCGTAGCCAATCAGAGGTGAAAAAATTCAGACAGACAGCTTATGTTTGTTCTGGCCCCCATGTCGTATAGTTGTATCTAAACGGCTACGCGTGTCCAGTATTCTATCAGCCAGCAAAGAACAGTTCAGTGAACCCTTATAAGGTCTTCAGGTCTGTGGGACCCGTTTAAATTTTTAGTTTAAGAAAAATGGTACAAAAAAATACTTTTTTCAAACTAAGATTCACTGGCCTTGGCTCATTTTTTGTGAGGAACATAAATCACAAGACATTTTCAATGATGACCCCCCTCACCACCACCCCCCCCATTACCCCCCTTCATATATATATTACATGAAGGGTCTTCAAGTCCACTGGACCCGGGGCGAGTGAAAGTGTGGAAACATAGGTCCTAGTACACCCTCATTTTCCCTTTCTGCTCTCTGGGCCTGTGTGAGAGAGAGAGAGAGAGAAGAGAAGAGAAGAGAAGAAAGAGAGAGAATAAGGGCCTGGTCACAAAGCACAAGCTGGATGAAGGATAAAAAGTCAAAAAGAAACAAATTATTGAGAAAAGGTGGATAAAAGATCCTGCACTTTTCCCTATCACCAAAAAGCCTGTGAATCAAGAGCAAAAGAAGGAATGAAACAAAACCGAAACTAACAAAAGAAAATCAAAGCGAACGTTGACCTCGACACTTTGAAACAAAATCAAAACTAAACATTCACGATGACGTGACCAACAGCGGGTATAAAACCAAGCCCAGCCAGCCTTGTCCTCATTCCCGCAGTACTTGCAGGTGCAGGAGTTTGTTTTTCTTGACAAGAATAAATTTTGTTTTTCTTCACATTCTGAGTTCTTGTGGCATGTCTTTACCTTCTTGTGCACTTTATCTGTGATAGTACTTGTCCTGACGAGTACCTTTGTTGAGTCCTTGGCATTAGCCACGGGGAACTGTCCATGTCAGATGAAGGCTACCCCTGAAGACACACACATGCAGGCACACGCAGGCACACGCCAGCCACAAATGGTTGAAACGTGTGTAAATAGTTAAAGTAGTTGATAAAACGTTCTTAACGCTATAGTTTCTGTATAAAAACGTTGCTTTATCATCCCAAAAATGAACGATTCATTAGCGATACAAGGATTTTTCATTCAGCTTGGAGAAGGTTTAGTTATTGATTCATTCAGATATTGTTGCGTTTGTCAACCTTCGTTCAATACGTTGGACTTGGGAGGTTGAATGAAGTTGGACAAAAGTTAAATGAAACGCTAAGTTATGAAAGCTAAGAAACAAACCATCAAGAACGAAAGCAAAACCAAATGCAGAACTGAGGGTGTCATTGGTATTCATTCAGATTTTTTAACAGTTAAAAAATTCTGACGAAGCGCCACCTGCAGCAACTAAGCTGAACAAAGGTTAAATGATGCCTCCGAAACTCAACGAAAGTCCAGATTTCTTATTTCATTTGGCCTTTGTTATCCTTCATTGGTGCCCTGTGACTGGGGCTTAAAGCAGGTGAATGGGCCTTGGTGTGAGCACCCACAGTGTGCACTCACTGTTCCTGCACAATGTTGCAACCTTGTGTGGAAACTGCACCCATATTCCCATTTCACCCTCTGTCTTGCGGGAACCATTCTTGGGAACCTGACACTATAAATAGCTCTGTCAACATGGTTCCATACCACAACTGATCAAGATGGCAAAGCGATTCCCTTACAGTTGATATTGGAAGAAACAGAGGGTTTTGATGGTGATGCAGAAGAAGAAGTACATATGCAATACACACACAGTGAAACTCTGCCCCTCATGTGTGGTATAGTCTGGTATGAAACTGGCCGAGATGAAACTGGCTGAGTTCAGTGAAGCTGATGTGTTGTTCAGGCAGATGTTATGTGTAAAACTGACCTGAGCACGTTAAATTTCTCATGAAATTCAAATAAATAATTCACTATAGTTTTGGAAAAACCTGTTTCATTTGTACATTGGTTAATTATTTTCCAGTTATGCCTGTTTTATGATGCATTTCCTTATTTCGTTACATTTTAATTGAAAAAATTAACAAAAACGAGTGGCATTTCTCATCATAAATGTAATTTAGCAAAGGAAAAAAGAACAAATTTAACATATGTAGTGTTTATACAATATTACTTGCAACTGGGATGAAGTAAACATCTGCTGAGTGTTTTAACAAAAAAGGTTTGATTATGTTGAATTAAAAGCTCCAAAATGAAAAGACACAGCAGGACTCCTTGTGTAGCAAAACACAAAAACCCTATAAGGGTTAAATGTTCATTCTTAGTTCTGAATCTCAAAGAAACTCAACATTCAGCAAATCAGTGAGTCACTCCAACTGAGAAAACCTGCTAGTTTATTTTGTTTTTACATTTTAAAAGACTGCATCTGTTAAAGAACAGGCAGCAAAAAAATTAGCTGAGAAGATTTTTACTTCCAAAGTTTCCAGCACACATAAACTAACTAACAACTTAATGGGTTTTCCCCCAACCACTTTAGATTATATAATAGCATTGATATAAGTTCCCAAAAAATACATTTTACTTTTTAAAAATTCTTTATCTTGTCGATTTAAAAGAATGTACCGAAGATGGTCTTCCACTGACAAGTTCTCAAAGCATAATAATAATAATAATAATAATAATAATAATAATAATAATAATAATAATAAAGCACTTTCAGGATGGAACATTCAGTTTGCTGTACATATACAAAATTCTGAATTAAAAAAGGTAATTTAAAAACAAAACAACCATAACAACCAACTAAAAGAGAGAGAAAACCAAATATATACAAAAAATTAAAAACAAGTGAAAACAAATATGTTTTGAGGTTGATTTTCAAATATTCCACAAAAATGACCTTTCTAACATCTGCAGGCAGACTGTTCCATAAGGAGCATGATGCACTCCAGAGTCTGCACACTTCTTTTTCACTCTGCACACTTTTTCACACAGTAAAAATTGATATCTTGAGTGATCACACATTAAACTTACTTTGGGTAAACAATTGTATAGTTTTACAAGAAAATGCTGATCAATTCATAAATTATTGATTATTATCTCATATCTGTTGTCTTTATGGAAACATAAAGTTGAAACCTACTTCTTTCTATAATAAGAGTGAACATACAGATAAAAAGATTGTTGCTTTAGCAAATTGTATTTAGCATATTGTAATAATAATACTACCAATAACAATAATAATAATAATAATAACTTGGATTTATAATGTATACAGAAACAGGTAATGATATGTTACTAAATAAAGTAGATAAAGCTGCAAAACAAGCATTATTAAATGTACCAAATTGGCCTTCCAGTTACACTCAGATGTAACATCTTATAAATCTACAATCACAATTTCAGTCTGTAAACCTGTAAAGACACAATCGGTTTTGCATCCTAAATATCATAATGTCATATTTGCCTATTACAAATCTGTGCAAATTCAGATTTACAAGTCTGATCTCTTCAAGCACAGAGTGCCTTGCAATAAGAGCTCTCTTTTCTTATCTAAATATCATCATGATATAAGTAAATAAAACAAGCGCTGTTTCAATTCTACACAATTCCAATCATGTTATGAAGGATTTCATTATTTCATTATTTTTCCTTGAAGCAAAATCAAATTTATCTTCATTTCATGCTCTAACATGAAATCTATTCTGATAAAAACAATTAAGAATGATTTTTCTTCTTTCTAAATAGACTTGAACCAGGGACTTTCTGCACTGAGACCAAGCACACTAACCACTTGACCACCACCCCCGCTTGGTATGATACCACCTGAAAACAAAATTCAAACACTGCAACAAACTGCTGACAATCAGATATTTTAATACAGAAGTAGTGTGGTGTCTGTGGGGATCCACAGGTTCTAGATTCGGTAGCGTTCGTAAAATAGGTAGCTGACATTTTTCAAGGGTGGTAATAAATTATGCAAAGTTTCTATAAAGAGTTGAAATGGCGTCTGAGTCCAGAATGTTTTTAGAACCTTAGACCTCAGCAGTTTTAGGAAGACGGTTTTTCCCCAGTTATACAGCTTCATGATGAAGTGGTGTAGAGGAGGTTTTTCTTTGAAAGAAGACCTGAAAGTTTAGCTTCAAATTGCCAGAAGGTTCATCTGAGATGTAAGCCTGGATTTGATCTTTTTTGGTGATAGAATATCCTTCTCCACTCTGCTCCACTATGAAGCAAAGAGTAGTGATGCAAAATGGAAAACATGCACTCTGCACAATTTCTCCAATCACAGCCACAGAAGCCTGTAACTTCTTCTGGGTTATCTGGGTGTCTTGGTGGCTTTCCTCACTCTTCTCCTTCTTGCACAAGTCCCTCAGTTTTTGAGAACTGTCTACTCCATGCAGATTTACCATAGAGTGTCATACTGTTTGGGTAGTTTCTGTTGTCATTATGATTTAAAAAGAGGAAACACAGTTGTTTGACAATAAATGGCTTCACCCAACCACTGAGTGAAAAAAATGGCCATATATATGTGTGTGTGTGTGTGTGTGTGCTCAAAACTTTGAGGAGACATCAGATGGAGAGCTTTCCTGGCAGTTGCACGATGTTTACCGTTTTGTTCTGTACTTGTTCGCTGGCTTGCCAGTGGACATCCAGTAGATGTTAGTTTAATACGTGCGTTATCTGTTGATCTTCTGTACGTGTCTGGAAGTGCTGTGCACCTGCATTCAGTGGTTGTCCACTCACTCCACCAGAGCCCCAAATTCACAACAGACAGAGGGATTAGGTGATTTTTGCCACCAGACAAATCATTTCAATGCATTACTAATCAGTTTAGTCGATCCATCACAGCGTAACCACAGATTGGGGGCTGTAAACACGAACAAATCAGCAGTAACAACAACAACAATAATAATACTGAACCAATTCACTTACAATATTATAACTACTATAGTGGTAGTAGTAATGGGATCACTGTGAGTTGCAGCAGTAGTTGTGTCTATACACACACACACACACACAACTGACCTGTGACCTTTAGGGGTCAGCAGCCATAGGGAGTCAGATGTCAGGACAGTTTGTTGGATGTGAGCGAGTCAGGTTACTCTGGGCAGCATGGCGCTGTGAGAAGACAGATTTTGGGGGTGGGGGTGGGGGTGGGGGGGGGGTGAGTAAAAATTGGGGGTGTAAAAGGGAAGGAACTTCAAAACAGGAAATAGTCAAGAGTTCACTGTTGAGGGATGTGCATGACTCATCAACCCCCCCCCCCTTTTTTTTTTTTTACCAGCGTTGTAACATGAAGCACTGAATAAAACTTTTTATTTAGGCTTCTCACTCAATGACTCATTTTCAGGTGCTTATTCCAATTAAGGGTCACGGGGGGGGGGGGGGGGGGGTAGCTGGAGGCTATCCCAGCAGTCACAGGGTGTGAGGCGGGTTTCACCCTGGACAGGACACCAGTCTGTCACAGGGCCACATACAGACAAACAAACACAGTCCCACCCGCACACACACCTACGGCCAGTTTAAAGTGTCCAATCCACCGAACCTGCATGTCTTTAGATGTGGGAGGAAGCCGGAGCCCCCGGAGGGAACCCACACAAACATGAGGAGAACATGCAAACTGCACACAGAAAGGCCACAGGTGGGAAATGATCCCATGACCTTCTTGCTGTGAGGCAACAGTGTTAACCACTGAGGCGCTGTGCTGCTATTTAAGATTCTAACAATTGTAATTATATAATCTCAGTAATCTGTGTGCTACATAGATTACCGGTTTTTCAGCCCCCATTGACCCGCAGATTTAAGCATTGCCATATATTTATTTATGAGGCAGTTCTTGGACTACTTCCTTCTTACCTACAGACATATATACAAAAACAAAACAAAACAAAGAATACCAAAAAAGTATGGGAAGTTTTTCTCTTTGCTCCCAAGATTGATCCTTTCTTGTGGCCCCCCAAGGTTGCAAGAAAGGTATAAAACGGATTTCAGTAAGCATATGTGTCAAGATGGTTCTGAGTCCGGATCAGGTTTAGATTATGTGCTGGTGCACGTCAGTCAAATGGATCTGAGTCCCATCCAGAAACTACCAGGTCAACCCTGAGAATTCTGTGTCCAAACCACCTGCACCTTTGGGTCTAGGAGGATCAGCAGGACAAGGAGAAGAAGAAGAAACCCCTACACTTCTACCTGCTTTCTCAAAACTGGCTTTCTCAGTCCCAGTTACTGTAAGAAGAAACAAGAGCAATCAGAGATTTTTGACATCTGCCAAGGGACTCACATTGTGACCTAGACTTTACCTGGATCTGGATTCCACAGCACAATCCAGAATGGACCGACTGACCAAGATATTGCAATCTGATATTTAAGTCACAAGCTGAAACAAGCTAGTGTCTTCCTGATCTTGGTTTTACATTGTGATGTTGTATCCATGAAGTAGTTTTGAAATAATCCTTAAAAGTTGACAAAGTGAAATCCTGATCCAGAATCCTGATCCAGATCACCTCCAAAATTTAATGGAGTCTTCCAAGGCCTAAACACCAATATGTGGTGACAATTTGGTGAAAATCCATTAAGTAGTTTTGGTGTAAAACTCAAAATCCAACAAAGTGAAGTGTTCAAACTGAAATCCTGATCTAGAATCCAGATCTGAATCACCTCCACAATTCAGTGGAGTCTTCCGTGACCTAATATCTATCAGTGGTGCAAATTTGGTGAGGATCTGTGAAGTCATCTTTTAAAGCCTATATAAAGTGAAATATTGATCCAGAATCCAGATCTGGATCACCTCCAAAATTTAATGGAGTCTTTCATGGTCTAATATCTATCTGTGGTAAAAATTTTGTCAAACTCTGCGCCAGAGTTTTGACGTAATCCTGCTAACAGGCAGACAGACAAATAAATAAACAAATGCCGGTGATTTTATTACGACCTTGGCGGACGTAACTAGCGTGTTGCCTGTGGGGATCCATGGGATCCAGATTGGTTAGTGTTTAGAAAATAGGTAGATGACATTTTTCAAGGGTGGTAATAAATTATGCAAAGTTTCTACAATGAGTTGGAATCCATAATGCATTGTAGCAGCGATTGACAGTGTGTCTGCTTTAAAGACAGTGTGTACATGCAATTCTTTACTCTTTTTTTTAAGTGAAAAGACACTTATTTATGGAGTTAAATTTGTCTAATATCTGCAATGCACAGAGGGTGATCTACAAATAGTCCTTGATTTGCACACGTTTTGCTGTCCACACACACACCTCAGATTTATAACTTGTGTGTTGGTTTTTACAAATGTATGAGTATTTTTTAAATATGTATTTTTTTTTTGTAATACTTTGCAAAACTGAAAATTCTGTTTGTGAAGTGTTATTCAGCACAATGAATAGCGACCAACAATCACACATTGGTCGCTATTCTCAGTCCCATCCAGTAGATGGCAGTGTTCTATGCACTTTGATGGGAAGGGGGGTGATGAGAGACTCATTTCCCATAATGCCTTTTGGCGCATTTGTTGGTTAACGCTCAAACCTTCAGAATTAGCACATTACTTTAAAAGATATGTGTGATATTTTCACTTTGTAAAAATAACAGAGTTGCCGGTAATGTTGATAAACTGTCCGGAATTAGTTTTGTTCATAAATTAAACCATGAGTGAAAAGTGCTTTGCATTTGATTGCTTGTGCCACTGTCTGTGTTGTATATTAAGAGTAAATTACACTTTTTTTTGGCAGCAGCATGTCAGATGCATAAAGACAAAAGCTCTGGCTCATTGTTTGTTTTGGATTTGTGATCGCCTTTGATTTTGCTCAGAAGCCCCTGCGGTGCTTAAACTCAAAACTGGCTTATCAGTAGCTGACAGTGTGCCAAGTCAATTCTAAAAGTTAGCCATTAGCTGTAACTCCTGCTAATTTTTTTTTTAGCAGTTTATTGGTTTAGCATTCTAAAAGTTAACTTTTCAGTTAGTGGATTTCCGGTTATCAAAGCTAACTTTTCGGTTAGCTGTGCCCAACACTGCCTACATGTGATGTAAACTTCTACCTATAGGCACCAGTCCAATATTTAGCACAGACGGCTCAAACTGAATGAGTGTGGAATGACAGCAGTTTACACCTCAGGCCATCTGACACATTTCTCTTTGCACTGAAACCGAGAACAAGTCTCATGGATTCCATTATTCCATCAATAAAATCCTCACCTCCCATCCCTTGTGTGTGTGTGTGTGTGTGTGTGTGTGTGTGTGCATACAAGAACACATCCGGAGGTCTTTTCCCACGCAAGTAGCAAACAAACTCATAGTACAGTGCAACTTAAAGTGAGGCAAATAAGTATTTGGTCCACTGTCGATTTTGCAAGTTTTCCCACCTACAAAGAATGTTGAGGTCTGTAATTTATTTTGTAGGTTCACTTCAACTGGGAGAGACAGAATCTAAAAAAATTCAGAAAATCACATTGTATGATTTTTAAATAATTCATTTGCATTTTATTGCATGAAATAAGTATTTGAACACCTACCAACCAGCAAGAACTCTGGCTCACAGACCTGTTAATTTTTCTTTAAGAAGCCCTCTTATTCTGCACTCTTTACCTGTATTAATTGCACCTGTTTGAACTTGTTACCTGTATAAAAGACACCTGTTCACATACTCAATCAATCACACTCCAACCTGTCCACCATAGCCAAGACCAAAGAGCTGTCTTAAGGACACCAGGGACAAAACTGTAGAACTGCACGAGGCTGGGATGGACTACAGGACAACAGGCAAGCAGCTTGGTAGAAGACAACAACTGTTGGTGTAATTATTAGAAAACTAGCTGAGTTAGCTGTTCTACACATGGGTAATAGAGTAGAATTTTATCCATGTCACTGTATATTTCATGTCACTTTAGTTAAGGTGTAGTAAGTTGTGTTGCATTGTGTGTATGTTGTCATCTTCATGGAGCAATTTGTGGCATTCAAGAGACTGAATTGAATGATGATAAAAGGTGACAGTATGTCATATTACTGCAATACTCTGGCAGCCGCACACAGCAGCTACATTAATTTAAGGTACATAAGGCTGACCGTGTGTGTGTGTTTGCGCACGTACACTTAAGGGCCCCAGTGACCTCCCTCTTGGTACCTCCAGTCATGATACCAAGTTTGGTGTTGATTGCTTAATTACTATGGCTGTGCATAGCAAGCGAACACACACACACACACACGCACACACACACACACGCATGGTCAGCTTTATTTATTAGATGGAAGAAACACAAGATGACTGTCAATCTTCCTCGGTCTGGGATTCCATGCAAGATCTCACTTTGTGGGGTAAGGATGATTCTGAGAAAGCTCAGAACTACACAGGAGGACCTGGTCAATGACCTGAAGAGAGCTGGGACCACAGTCACAAAGATTACATTAGTAACACATGATGCTGTCATGGTTTCAAATTCAGACCTGTTTGAAGTCCACCAGTGACCATCTGGATGATCCAGAGGAGGCATGGGAGAAGGTCATGTGATCAGATGAGACCAGAATAGAGCTTTTTGGAATCAACTCCACTTATCATGTTTAGAGGATGAGAACAACCCCAAGAAAACCATCCCAACCGTGAAGCATGGGGGTGGAAACATCATACTCTGGGGGTGCTCTTCTGCAAAGGGGACAGGATGACTGCACCGTATTGAAGGGAGGATGGATGGGATCATGTATTGCGACATTTTGGCAAACAACCTCCTTCCCTCAGTAAGAGCACTGAAGATGGGTCATGCCTGGGTCTTCCAGCATGACAATGACCCCAAACACACAGCCAGGGCAACTAAGGAGGGGCTCCGTAAGAAGCATTTCAAGGTCCTGGAGTGGCCTGGCCAGTCTCCAGACCTGAACTCAATAGAAAATCTTTGGAGGAAGCTGAAACTCCAAACCTGAAAGATCTGTATGGAGGAGTGGACCAAAATCCCTGCTGCAGTGTGCAGTGTTAAGAGATGTACATGCCACTTGCTCAACAGGAGTGGTGGATAAGTGGTTAGTGTGCTTGGTTTCAGTGTGGCAGGTTCCTGGTTCAAACCCCACCCCTGCCACATTTCTCCATGTAATGTGGAGTTGTGTCAGAAAGGGTTTCTGGTGTAAAACTTGTGCCAATTCAACATGCAGGTCTGCCTTGGATCTGCTGTTGCGACCCAGAGTGAAAACAATGGAGCAACTGAGGGACTTACTTTTATGTTAATTAACAGCCCAGGCTGTGGTGTGCACATGTGCTACACTGAGTTTCTTCTAGAGGTGGGCGGATCAATACTAATATCGATAATATCGATACCAACGCTGGTATTGATACTGAACGATCCTCGTGTAAAAAGATCGATACTCAAGCTTTTTTTCCTCTCCCACATGCACTGACTGCCACACTCAGATTCATCAAAGTCTACTCTCTGTCTGTAAGAGCAGTGCTGCGCTGTGTCACACAACATGGAGCAATGCACCCTTGTATTGTGGTTTGTCAGCCCTCTACCTCAGAAGATTTTGTTTTAAGATGTGTTGAGTGATATTTTTTAAAGAAAAATGTTGATTGTGATAATTAGGTATTTTGTTGTCACGTACAATGTTTGGCGAAATTCTATCCTAGGTCTTTTGGATCCTTTGGCTCTATGAAGTTTAAATATGAAAAAGTATCGGTATTGGTATCGATATTAGCGATACTGGGCCTGTATTTACTTGGTATCGGATCAATACCAAAATTCCCAGTATCGCCCATCTCTAGTTTCTGCGCATTGTTAAACTCACCCCCAGGAAAACTGTGTTAAAAAGTCAATACCACGTACAGAATTTTTTTTTTTTTTACAGAATTGTTTTTCTTTTCAAGAGGCATTTTTTGACACGTGTGACTAATGCTCCAGACGGCTACTGTTTAGACGTTGGTCTACCAGTCCGTGGTAGCCAACGTCCTCTTATACACCATGGTGTCCTGAGGGTGCAGCACATCCAAGAAGGACACATCAGCTGGACAAACTGCTGGACATTATGGACGATGCCAGTCACCCTCTACACACCATCATCAGCAACCAGAGGAGCCTCTTCAGCCACAGACTGCTCCTTCCCAAGTGCAGGACCAACAGACTGAAAAACTCCTCACTCGGGGGTAGGAGGAGTAAAGGTGTCTTGACTCTTGCACACATTTAACCCTGCACTACCGCTCATTTTGTTGTGTCACCTGCTGTGTTCCCAGCTGGATGCTGCGCTCTGTACTGGTGGACACTCCATATAAAATAATTATTTCGTAGCAGACTAATCATTTGCTCTCAGAGTTTGTCTGATGAAACCACCTCTAATCATTTTCTGAATCACAGGGGAATCTGCAGCTGCAGCTTTCTCTCTCTCTCTCTCTCTCTCTCTCTTTGTGATTCATGAGGTGGAGACCACATTTGGAATCATGTAAAAGGTAATTATTTGTAATATTGTAATAGCTTGGTAAAACAGTTGCATTTGTATCTGATAAATTATGTTTATGAAAGATTTAACATCTCGTCATAATTGTTCAGATGAGCTGCGCTGTGATGCGGTGCTCTGACGCAATGACTCGCAGTGACACTCAGTGTTTTGTAATTGTGCAATGTTCACATGAAAATGGGTTTGAGAAGTTTATGAAAAATTTGTCATGTGACAAGATGCTTTAAAAGAACAGATTTTGCAGGTGTTGGACGTCCGGGTTCTGCAGTGTGCTTCTCAGGAATCATCTGTTTTTATGGCCGACAAATGAAGTTGCACTTTAGAAGAGGTTTTATTGCAGTTTCTCTGATGTTCTTGCATCCAGCAACAGTTGAAAGCCCTATTTCATATTTTGTGCATTTCATACAAATTCATTTAAAAAAAATTTTTGAACCTTTAATGTCAAACAATTACTAATTATTAATTTTGTGAAACAAGTTGAGTATTGGATGTAAACGCATCAAAATCAATTGCAATGCGATGTTAGATTTCAGTCAAACGTCTCTGCAAAAACAATTGCTTGAGTTGCTTAAAAACATTAAAACGTCTTTAATTAATGTTTGTTATTTGTGTATTTGTTGCCATTGGAGTCGTCGTTGTTTTTTCATTGATTATCTGCTGGGGGGGGGGGGGGGGGGGGGGGGTTCACCGTGTGTTCAGTTTTATTTGCCAAAACCTGTGTGTGAAATACCTAATCAATAATCTTTTAGTGTTGATGACACACATGCGTGTGCGCGCGCGCCCTGTGCTCCTCCTGCTGACATTCCTGGGGGCGGAGCTTCGTGTTGAAACCCCACACTGCATTCAGGTTTTATCAGACAGGATTGGAAAAGGAAACCCACCCTGTTACTTAAGTTTCTCTTCCTCTGCAGGCTGCCAGAAAACAAACCCTGCAGCAGACACACAAAGACTTCAGAATTTATTTATTTCTAAAGTGATTGTCTCACCTTTATTTCTTGGGAAGCTTTGGTGCAGGCGTACGGGATGAGATATCTATCAAATCTATAAACACTCATTCATTCATTTCTAAAGCTGCATGTTTGCTGAGGGGAGCGTGCATCCAGAAACAAGTGAAGACAAACAAATAAACAAGACTGGATTTTAAAATTTAAAAAAAAAGGGGGGGGGGGGGAGAAGAAAGCAACTGGCAGAATTAGAACATACAGTAAGGACAGGAGTGGAGTAAAGGGTTTTCACAGCCTAACAGGAATCCTGCAGCCAAGCAAGCGCCCAAAGCTTCAGGCACACACCCAAAACCCAAAGTCCCACCGGCCAAAAGAGCCCGAGTACCACAGAAGGCGTGTGCCAACCCAATCCAACCCAAGACCACACGCGGGACCCTTATTGCTCCTCCCTGACACGGCCAGTACAGCCCAAAGACAGACACACGCACGGTCCACCGATCCAAGTACAATTCTAAAATAAATGTAAAACAGTAGAAACTGTGGGTGTTAATACCCTCACAGAAAGGTGGAAAAAAGTACAGAAAAGGGTTGGATGCAGGAATAAAAAAAAACTAAAAGTTCCATTCCATATAATGTTACATAAAAAAAAAAAAAAAAAATGGCAGGAAAAAAGTGAATGATTAAGCATTGATTTGTTTTTGGTAGGAAACTGTTTCAAAGCTGAGGAGCAGCAACAGTAAATGTAATTTCATAATGAATAAATGTAATTTCTTTTTGAATTTGGGAGTACACTTTAACAGTTAGGGCGATTTTTTTTTAATTTTCTCTCATTTATTTTATTTTCTCTCATTACATCATCCAGACATCTATATCTATCTATCTATCTATCTATCTATCTATCTATCTATCTATCTATCTATCTATCTATATATATATGAAATTTAACACATATCTTAAACGTGGTAGCAGCAGTGGTAGTAGGATTCGTAGTAGTACTCATACAAAGTGTTTTTCTGATTTATCTCGAGCTCATTTAGTCTTCTAGCTCTGCAGATTACAGCCTGTGACTGATTGATCGATTTTTAATTGTATAAACAATTTAAATATAAAATAATAAGCATAAGTGTATTAAATACAATCTAAAAACATTAAATATACAAGGTAAAAAAAAAAAAAAAAACACAGACAAGCTGTTTCCATTGTGGCTCACGTAGGTATATCACAGACAAACAACAATAACATGTGAAATCAAATTTAAGACAAAAAACTAAAAATAATAATAATAATAATACAAAATGACAAAGCAATAAACAATCCATAGATAAAAAAAAAAAACTAGTAATCATTATGTGCCTATAATGATTAAAAAAAAGGCAACTTCTGGATTTATAAACAGAAAGTTTTCATTAAAAATGTAATGTCCGCAGTTCACCTGAACGCAACATTAACCAGTGGAGACTTGCAGAAACATATCAGTCCGCGCTGTTTACATTCTTGCGCAATTACAGACGCATGGAAAACTCGGTCAGTATGTGCACTTAAATTATGTTTAACGAATTTCACGAAGACCACGAGCCTGGCGAAATGATTTGGGCGTTTTTTCGCAGCCTAATTTTAGGCCCACAGTTTGAAAACAAACAAGAAAATAATCCTGTTTTTATTTCATTCTGTAAGAAATTTTAAAAATACATTGTTATGTATGTATTCTATTATGTTTTACACAAATTTTCTGTCCGCTTTTTGGACTATCAAAGTAAACTTTTTTAGGGAATATTACCTATTTATTTATTACAGGCTTATTGTGAGTAAATGATATTTAAATGAGGCCCATTTTAATTTCATAAATGCTAAGATTGTTTTCATTTTGTCCTGTTTATGAACACATGACGGATAATTAACAGGCTTGTCTGTGTTTAAAATAATTCAGTAAAACTGTCAGCAAAATAATCTGAAATGAAACTCTTCTTTACATATATGTTTGTGACTTTATTTGACAATCCCAAAAAATAAAATAAATAAATACATAAAAATGAGGAAAGCCCATGAATCCGGGCTAATACTTGAATCTGTTCTTGTTAATGTGAACAAACTCAGTCCTGAAGATTTATATTTATATTAAACAGAACTATCGTTAACAATCCCTTCTTTCTACGTGTAAACATTTTAAGGCTATTTATTTTGATAAACACAATAATGTCTACAATGAAAAAGACTAAACCTATAAAATGCTTCAATTGGTAGCACTCAAACTAATTAAGTTAAGAAATCTGTGTAAATATAACTCCTTAAGTTCATTTGGATCAACCTAATTCATTTCAGTGTTAAAGTTGAAACACTTTTTAAGTTGCTCCACAATTCTCTTTTTTCAATGTACACACACAAAAAAGAAAGCAGTCAAAATTATATACTTCTTGTGTTTGCAGAATAAAATCTTTCAGAGGAAAAACATGCAAACAATGCAAAGAAACTTCAAAAGTCCTGAATTAAATAGATTTATTTTATAGACGTTAGCAGTCAGTTGTAGCTCCAACATAAGCAGCAGTGATGTTTTAATTAAACATCCTATAAATGTAACAACAGGGGGAAAACACAAAGTTTCATAAAATGCAAAAAGTAGCAGATGTACTTGTGTGCATTAAAGATCTGTCAGAGTGATTTATGGTTTAATCTCAAAGTGTTTTATCTCTATTTATTTTTCCTTTATTGTTGAAGTCGGAGCCAAATGGTGTGAAAAAGTGGCTGATCTTTTTTTTCCTACAGCATAAATCTACAACTTTACAGCTTTGGCAATTTAAGTTTTTAGACATTATGGCTGCACACCTCCCTCACCCTGTGCAAAAGGTCAGAGGTCGGCTCTCACAACAGAGGGAGAACTCTGTTCAAACAGCTGCAGAATTCCAGGTTGGGAGCAGGAGGGAGGGTTCAAAGCAAGAAAGGAGGTGGGATGAGAACATATAAAGTAACAACACACAGAACTCACAGTACTCGTCAATACTTCGTAATACTGCAGTGAATGAGAACCATGTGACAGCTGGTGAATCACGAGTGTTACAGCAGGTTGTTGATTTCCATAGCATGAATCGGGTGAGAGTCTATGATTCCACGTGGACAGCGTGTCGGTCCATGGCAGCATATACTTCCAGGCCAAGGCTGGTACCACTTTGCAGCTACGTGGACTTGGACAATGCAGTTTAAGGGTATTTTCCAACGTGAGACCAAGAATCGTGTTGGTGGCTCAACTCTAGGGTTGTCAAAAAAAAAAAAAAAAATCAATGCTCAGATATTAAAATCTCAGATTATACTCACTTGCAAAAGTGCCATTTTTGCTTCCTCCAGTTAACTCAGACTTTCAGCAGCACTGCACACAGCCCCTCTGCAGCAGTATGGACATGTGCACAAACATGTCAGAGTGTTAATGCCTTTATAACAAAGACATAAGTTGTTTTGGGAGATTTTTTTTTTTTTTTGGCACAAGTTAAAAATAGCTGCTTTTCACTCCCTATACAAAATATATGACAAACCCATATATGTACACCTTACATTTATGTTTTTGAGCTACACCAGACCCCTAAAAAAACAGTCTCTGATGTTTATATTGTTCTTATCTTGGGTGTCAATATCATGTTTGGAATTCTAGTATCGCGATAATCCCACCCAACTCCCACTGAGCAACCTGCTCTGTAGAACTTACTGAGAATCCACCAATAAAAATAAAGATAAAAAACCTGTGCTGCTTTTTACTTTTTCATCTTTTGTGCAGCTCACTCATCAAAATAAAACGGCTTTGTGTGTCTGTGTTCTCCCCCCCCCCGGAGAATGTTTACGCCCACATCATCTTCCTTCTGTTGAATGATTGTTGATCTCCACATTTGTGTCACACCAGAGTCCACGCGTGTCCACGTCCATGCCGGCTGCAGGTTTCCTTAACGTGTCTGCATCTGTGTGGCGTAAAGGCCCGTCTAAACGCAGTCATCCAGCTTTGTGCCATTTCAAACATATCAGGACGTGGATGTGGCCGTGTCGAGCCGTGTGAGATGTTCTGCATGCGTGTGCTGAGAGCTGGCTGTGCCTGCACAGCCTCCACACCGTGATGATCATAATTCACTGCAGCTCTGCAGCTCAGCTTGCTCTCAGAGCCCCAGTCTGGATGGATCTGGCAACAGGGAAGAAAATGGGAGCATGTTGCCATAGCAACACCACCTGCTTCAGATCTTGCATGGTATAGTGAGAGAAAGGCGGTGCAGATGTACTCGCAGTGTGCACGGTGTCTGTAAGACGCATTGTGTTGGGTGTCAGCATCCTCACTCCGCCGTCTCCTCTCTTCCCGCCATGCCAAGGTGATGACTTGTTGTTACCTCTGACACTGGAGGTCATCATCGTGCCTTCAGAGTACAAAAATCTGACAACGCGGTCACACATTTTAGTATTGATGTACTGAGTCAGTGACACGGTCTCACCAAGGGAACACAGCGGTCTCAGCGCCGTGCAGGACGCCTGCAGACAAGTGAACAACAACAACACGTTCACCTGATGATAAAGTCCACACCAACTGAGCCCCCCCCCCCCCCCCCCCTCCCCTGAGGGACAGGAGGGCACCACACTTTAAGACAAATGCCCATAGGGCCACCCTGCAGCCCCCACCACATCCCACCTGCACAAACCCGGGAACTGCACACACGCATGGAACATATGATTTAGCATTGGTTCAGGCCCCAGTCACGCACGAGCCACACAAACAGCGAGAGAAAAAGTACAGGTGCCCCCCCACAACCTGCTTCAACTCCTCCTTCTTAAGATTTCTAGATCACAGCAGATAACAGCGTCACGCAGTGTGTGACCTGTTGTGTGGTTAATTAGGGGAGGGTCCACTGGTTCTAACCTCTTTATATTATTTGATGGGGTATATTACAACCCCAATCTAATTTTAGAGTTCACAAATAGATGTAATACTTTCAAATAGCTAACAAACCAGATCTAGTTTGGTTCAATTTATAAAAATAAAATATATGATTCTGTTGACAAACACCATTAATCACCTTTAATTGTACTATTGTCTATAAATCTGTTGAATTGAAAATGAGCAAATAATGGTAATTCACCATAATTAAATGTTTTTTTTTTTTAATTGTCACACTTGTGTAACATTACTTAACATTCTGTAGTGCAACATATTGCCTACCATAATTATAAAAACAACTTCAGCATGCTCTCCTTAAGACTAGGACTAGGGGACCTTAGGATAGTGAACCCTAGGACTAGTGGACCCTAGGACGTGTGGGAAGTTCCCAATTAATTGGCGTGATAGCTCATGTAGTGTGTGCTGCAGTTTTTCCATCAAGTGAGGTGGGGCTTCAGCATGAGTTGCTGCAAACACATCTCACATAAAGTCACATTACATACACGCAACCGTCTCACTCAACCAATCTGTTTGCATATAGTAGTTACCTTACCAGGCGAGTAGGATATTGTAATCGGTCCAGAACGTGTGTGTGAGCAGCTGGATGGGTTTTCATCAAACTTGTTGGAAATATGACTTGGCTTAGTGTTAGTTTATTTTATTTTCAAAGCCAAGCTCCGTTGGTCACTACGCCTACCTCTGATGGTCAAGTCAACACTTTATGCTCATCTGTCTGCAGTTCTTTGACAACAAATAGTACCATATACTGTATAGGGAGTACAAGTCACATTTTCTTTAGTAGTTTGAGAGGCCCTGCAACTTTTACTCCAGTGCGACTTATATAAAGAAATATCAGACATTTGTTGTTAATAAGAATAACTATAATGACTATTTATACAGGACTTTCCCAGGAATCGAAGCATTAAATAAGATCAACTCTAATAATAAAACAATAAATGCCAATAATATAAAAATACACAACAACAGTGCACTAAAATCCGAAATGAAAGAGCTGATAATATAGAAAAAAAAGGTTACATTTATACTCCAGTGAGATAAAGAAATATGACACATTTGTTGTTAATAAGAATAACTATAATGACTATTTATGCAGGACTTTCCCAGGAATCAAAGCATTAAATAAGATCAGCTCTAATAATAAAACAATAAATGCCAATAATAAAAAAGTACACAACAACAATGCACTAAAATCCCAACTTAAAGAGCTGATAATATAGAAAAAAGGTTCAACTTTTACTCCAGTGCGACTTATATAAAGAAATATCACACATTTGTTGTTAATAAGAATAACTATGACTATTTATATAGGACTTTCCCAGGAATCAAAGCATTAAATAAGATCAGCTCTAATAATAAAACAATAAATGCCAATAATAAAAAAGTACACAACAACAATGCACTAAAATCCCAACTTAAAGAGCTGATAATATAGAAAAAAGGTTCAACTTTTACTCCAGTGCGACTTATATAAAGAAATATCACACATTTGTTGTTAATAAGAATAACTATGACTATTTATATAGGACTTTCCCAGGAATCAAAGCATTAAATAAGATCAACTCTAATAATAAAACAATAAATGCCAATAATAAAAAAAGTACACAACAACAATGCACTAAAATCCCAACTTAAAGAGCTGATAATATAGAAAAAAGGTTCAACTTTTACTCCAGTGCGACTTATATAAAGAAATATCACACATTTGTTGTTAATAAGAATAACTATGACTATTTATATAGGACTTTCCCAGGAATCAAAGCATTAAATAAGATCAACTCTAATAATAAAACAATAAATGCCAATAATAAAAAAGTACACAACAACAATGCACTAAAATCCCAACTTAAAGAGCTGATAATATAGAAAAAAGGTTCAACTTTTACTCCAGTGCGACTTATATAAAGAAATATCACACATTTGTTGTTAATAAGAATAACTATGACTATTTATATAGGACTTTCCCAGGAATCAAAGCATTAAATAAGATCAACTCTAATAATAAAACAATAAATGCCAATAATAAAAAAGTACACAACAACAATGCACTAAAATCCCAACTTAAAGAGCTGATAATATAGAAAAAAGGTTCAACTTTTACTCCAGTGTGACTTATATAAAGAAATATCACACATTTGTTGTTAATAAGAATAACTATGACTATTTATATAGGACTTTCCCAGGAATCAAAGCATTAAATAATATCAACTCTAATAATAAAACAATAAATGCCAATAATAAAAAAGTACACAACAACAATGCACTAAAATCCCAACTTAAAGAGCTGATAATATAGAAAAAAGGTTCAACTTTTACTCCAGTGCGACTTATATAAAGAAATATCACACATTTGTTGTTAATAAGAATAACTATGACTATTTATATAGGACTTTCCCAGGAATCAAAGCATTAAATAATATCAACTCTAATAATAAAACAATAAATGCCAATAATAAAAAAAAGTACACAACAACAATGCACTAAAATCCCAAATTAAAGAGCTGATAATATAGAAAAAAAGGTTAAATTTATACACCAGTGAGATTTGTATAAAGAAATATCATACATTTGTTGTTAATAAGAATAACTATAATGACTATTTATGCAGGACTTTCCCAGGAATCAAAGCATTAAATAAGATCAGCTCTAATAATAAAACAATAAATGCCAATAATAAAAAAGTACACAACAACAATGCACTAAAATCCCAAATTAAAGAGCTGATAATATAGAAAAAAAGGTTAAATTTATACACCAGTGAGATTTGTATAAAGAAATATCACACATTTGTTGTTAATAAGAATAACTATAATGACTATTTATGCAGGACTTTCCCAGGAATCAAAGCATTAAATAAGATCAGCTCTAATAATAAAACAATAAATGCCAATAATAAAAAAGTGCACAACAACAATGCACTAAAATCTCAAATTAAAGAGCTGATAATATAGAAAAAGTTTAAATTTATAATCCAGTGAGATTTATCTAAAGAAATATGACACATTTGTTGTTAATAAGAATAACTATGACTAATTATACATGACTTTCCCGGGAATCAAAGCATTACATAAGATCAACTCTAATAATAAAACAATAAATGCCAATAATAAAAAGTACACAATAACAATGCACTAAAATCCCAAATTAAAGAGCTGATAATATAGAAAAAAAGGTTAAATTTATACACCAGTGAGATTTGTATAAAGAAATATCACACATTTGTTGTTAATAAGAATAACTATAATGACTATTTATGCAGGACTTTCCCAGGAATCAAAGCATTAAATAAGATCAGCTCTAATAATAAAACAATAAATGCCAATAATAAAAAAGTACACAACAACAATGCACTAACATCCCAAATTAAAGAGCTGATAATATAGAAAAAAAGGTTTAATTTATACTCCAGTGAGATTTATATAAAGAAATATCACACATTTGTTGTTAATAAGAATAACTATGACTATTTATATAGGACTTTCGCAGGAATTGAAGCATTAAATAAGATCAACTCTAATAATAAAACAATCAATGGCAATAATAAAAAAGTACACAACAACAATGCACTAAAATCCCAACTTAAAGAGCTGATAATATAGAAAAAAAGGTTCAACTTTTACTCCAGTGCGACTTATATAAAGAAATATCACACATTTGTTGTTAATAAGAATAACTATGACTATTTATATAGGACTTTCCTGGGAATCAAAGCATTACATAAGATCAACTCTAATAATAAAACAATAAATGCCAATAATAAAAAAGTACACAATAACAATGCACTAAAATCCCAAATTAAAGAGCTGATAATATAGAAAAAAGGTTAAATTTATACACCAGTGAGATTTGTATAAAGAAATATCACATATTTGTTGTTAATAAGAATAACTATAATGACTATTTATGCAGGACTTTCAATTCAATTCAATTTTTTCAATTTTTTTTTTTATATATAGCGCCAAATCACAACAAACAGTTGCCCCAAGGCGCTTTATATTGTAAGGCAAGGCCATACAATAATGATGTAAAACCCCAACGGTCAAAACGACCCCCTGTGAGCAAGCACTTGGCTACAGTGGGAAGGAAAAACTCCCTTTTAACAGGAAGAAACCTCCAGCAGAACCAGGCTCAGGGAGGGGCAGTCTTCTGCTGGGACTGGTTGGGGCTGAGGGAGAGAACCAGGAAAAAGATATGCTGTAGAGGGGAGCAGAGATCGATCACTAATGATTAAATGCAGAGTGGTGCATACAGAGCAAAAAGAGAAAGAAACAGTGCATCATGGGAACCCCCCAGCAGTCTACGTCTATAGCAGCATAACTAAGGGATGGTTCAGGGTCACCTGATCCAGCCCTAACTATAAGCTTTAGCAAAAAGGAAAGTTTTAAGCCTAATCTTAAAAGTAGAGAGGGTGTCTGTCTCCCTGATCTGAATTGGGAGCTGGTTCCACAGGAGAGGAGCCTGAAAGCTGAAGGCTCTGCCTCCCATTCTACTCTTACAAACCCTAGCAACTACAAGTAAGCCTGCAGTCTGAGAGCGAAGCGCTCTATTGGGGTGATATGGTACTACGAGGTCCCTAAGATAAGATGGGACCTGATTATTCAAAACCTTATAAGTAAGAAGAAGAATTTTAAATTCTATTCTAGAATTAACAGGAAGCCAATGAAGAGAGGCCAATATGGGTGAGATATGCTCTCTCCTTCTAGTCCCCGTCAGCACTCTAGCTGCAGCATTTTGAATTAACTGAAGGCTTTTTAGGGAACTTTTAGGACAACCTGATAATAATGAATTACAATAGTCCAGCCTAGAGAAATAAATGCATGAATTAGTTTTTCAGCATCACTCTGAGACAAGACCTTTCTGATTTTAGAGATATTGCGTAAATGCAAAAAAGCAGTCCTACATATTTGTTTAATATGCGCTTTGAATGACATATCCTGATCAAAATGACTCCAAGATTTCTCACAGTATTACTAGAGGTCAGGGTAATGCCATCCAGAGTAAGGATCTGGTTAGACACCATGTTTCTAAGATTTGTGGGGCCAAGTACAATAACTTCAGTTTTATCTGAGTTTAAAAGCAGGAAATTAGAGGTCATCCATGTCTTTATGTCTGTAAGACAATCCTGCAGTTTAGCTAATTGGTGTGTGTCCTCTGGCTTCATGGATAGATAAAGCTGGGTATCATCTGCGTAACAATGAAAATTTAAGCAATACCGTCTAATAATACTGCCTAAGGGAAGCATATATAAAGTGAATAAAATTGGTCCTAGCACAGAACCTTGTGGAACTCCATAATTAACTTTAGTCTGTGAAGGAGATTCCCCATTTACATGAACAAATTGTAATCTATTAGACAAATATGATTCAAACCACCGCAGCGCAGTGCCTTTAATACCTATGGCATGCTCTAATCTCTGTAATAAAATTTTATGGTCAACAGTATCAAAAGCAGCACTGAGGTCTAACAGAACAAGCACAGAGATGAGTCCACTGTCCGAGGCCATAAGAAGATCATTTGTAACCTTCACTAATGCTGTTTCTGTACTATGATGAATTCTAAAACCTGACTGAAACTCTTCAAATAGACCATTCCTCTGCAGATGATCAGTTAGCTGTTTTACAACTACCCTTTCAAGAATTTTTGAGAGAAAAGGAAGGTTGGAGATTGGCCTATAATTAGCTAAGATAGCTGGGTCAAGTGATGGCTTTTTAAGTAATGGTTTAATTACTGCCACCTTAAAAGCCTGTGGTACATAGCCAACTAACAAAGATAGATTGATCATATTTAAGATCGAAGCATTAAATAATGGTAGGGCTTCCTTGAGCAGCCTGGTAGGAATGGGGTCTAATAAACATGTTGATGGTTTGGATGAAGTAACTAATGAAAATAACTCAGACAGAACAATCGGAGAGAAAGAGTCTAACCAAATACCGGCATCACTGAAAGCAGCCAAAGATAACGATACGTCTTTGGGATGGTTATGAGTAATTTTTTCTCTAATAGTTAAAATTTTGTTAGCAAAGAAAGTCATGAACTCATTACTAGTTAAAGATAATGGAATACTCAGCTCAATAGAGCTCTGACTCTTTGTCAGCCTGGCTACAGTGCTGAAAAGAAACCTGGGGTTGTTCTTATTTTCTTCAATTAGTGATGAGTAGAAAGATGTCCTAGCTTTACGGAGGGCTTTTTTATAGAGCAACAGACTCTTTTTCCAGGCTAAGTGAAGATCTTCTAAATTAGTGAGACGCCATTTCCTCTCCAACTTACGGGTTATCTGCTTTAAGCTACGAGTTTGAGAGTTATACCATGGAGTCAGACACTTCTGATTTAAAGCTCTCTTTTTCAGAGGAGCTACAGCATCCAAAGTTGTCTTCAATGAGGATGTAAAACTATTGACGAGATACTCTATCTCCCTTACAGAGTTTAGGTAGCTACTCTGCACTGTGTTGTTATATGGCATTAGAGAACATAAAGAAGGAATCATATCCTTAAACCTAGTTACAGCGCTTTCTGAAAGACTTCTAGTGTAATGAAACTTATTCCCTACTGCTGGGTAGTCCATCAGAGTAAATGTAAATGTTATTAAAAAATGATCAGACAGAAGGGAGTTTTCAGGGAATACTGTTAAGTCTTCTATTTCCATACCATAAGTCAGAACAAGATCTAAGATATCAATCAATCAATCAATCAACTTTTTTCTTGTATAGCGCCAAATCACAACAAACAGTTGCCCCAAGGCGCTCCACATTGCAAGGCAAGGCCATACAATAATTATGAAACACAGTCTACGTCTAAAGCAACATAACCAAGGGATGGTCCAGGGTCACCCGATCCAGCCCTAACTATAAGCCTTAGCGAAAAGGAAAGTTTTAAGCCTAATCTTAAAAGTAGAGAGGGTATCTGTCTCCCTGATCTGAATTGGGAGCTGGTTCCACAGGAGAGGAGCCTGAAAGCTGAAGGCTCTGCCTCCCATTCTACTCTTACAAACCCTAGGAACTACAAGTAAGCCCGCAGTCTGAGAGCGAAGCGCTCTAATGGGGTAATATGGTACTACGAGGTCCCTAAGATAAGATGGGACCTGATTATTCAAAACCTTATAAGTAAGAAGAAGAATTTTAAATTCTATTCTAGCATTAACAGGAAGCCAATGAAGGGAGGCCAACACGGGTGAGATATGCTCTCTCCTGCTAGTCCCCGTCAGTACTCTAGCTGCAGCATTCTGAACCAACTAAAGGCTTTTTAGGGAACTTTTAGGACAACCTGATAATAATGAATTACAATAGTCCAGCCTAGAGGAAACAAATGCATGAATTAGTTTTTCAGCATCACTCTGAGACAAGACCTTTCTGATTTTAGAGATATTGCGTAAATGCAAAAAGGCAGTCCTACATATTTGTTTAATATGCGCTTTGAATGACATATCCTGATCAAAAATAACTCCAAGATTTCTCACAGTATTACTAGAGATCAGGGAAATGCCATCCAGAGTAACGATCTGGTTAGACACCATGCTTCTAAGATTTGTGGGGCCAAGTACAATAACTTCAGTTTTATCTGAGTTTAAAAGCAGGAAATTAGAGGTCATCCATGTCTTTATGTCTGTAAGACAATCCTGCAGTTTAGCTAATTGGTGCGTATCCTCTGGCTTCATGGATAGATAAAGCTGGGTATCATCTGCGTAACAATGAAAATTTAAGCAATACCGTCTAATAATACTGCCCAAGGGAAGCATGTATAAAGTGAATAAAATTGGTCCTAGCACAGAACCTTGTGGAACTCCATAATTAACTTTAGTCTGTGAAGAAGATTCCCCATTTACATGAACAAACTGTAATCTATTAGACAAATATGATTCAAACCACCGCAGCGCAATGCCTTTAATACCTATGACATGCTCTAATCTCTGTAATAAAATTTTATGGTCAACAGTATCAAAAGCAGCACTGAGGTCCAACAGAACAAGCACAGAGATAAGTCCACTGTCCGAAGCCATAAGAAGATCATTTGTAACCTTCACTAATGCTGTTTCTGTACTATGATGAATTCTAAAACCTGACTGAAACTCTTCAAATAGACCATTCCTCTGCAGGTGATCAGTTAGCTGTTTTACAACGACCCTCTCAAGAATCTTTGAGAGAAAAGGAAGGTTGGAGATTGGCCTATAATTAGCTAAGATAGCTGGGTCAAGTGATGGCTTTTTAAGTAATGGTTTAATTACTGCCACCTTAAAGGCCTGTGGTACATAACCAACTAACAAAGATAGATTGATCATATTTAAGATTGAAGCATTAAATAATGGTAGGACTTCCTTGAGCAGCCTGGCAGGAATGGGGTCTAATAAGCATGTTGATGGTTTGGATGAAGTAACTAATGAAAATAACTCAGACAGAACAATCGGAGAGAAAGAGTCTAACCAAATACCGGCATCACTGAAAGCAGCCAAAGATAACGATACATCTTTGGGATGGTTATGAGTAATTTTTTCTCTAATAGTCAAAATTTTGTTAGCAAAGAAAGTCATGAAGTCATTACTAGTTAAAGTTAATGGAATACTCAGCTCAATAGAGCTCTGACTCTTTGTCAGCCTGGCTACAGTGCTGAAAAGAAACCTGGGGTTGTTCTTATTTTCTTCAATTAGTGATGAGTAGAAAGATGTCCTAGCTTCACGAAGGGCTTTCTTATAGAGCAACAAACT
Organism: Thalassophryne amazonica; assembly: GCF_902500255.1. Taxonomy (NCBI): domain Eukaryota; kingdom Metazoa; phylum Chordata; class Actinopteri; order Batrachoidiformes; family Batrachoididae; genus Thalassophryne; species Thalassophryne amazonica. Next base: position 127,338,743 of record NC_047107.1, read on the forward strand.
CTTTTTCCAGGCTAAGTGAAGATCTTCTAAATTAGTGAGACGCCATTTCCTCTCCAACTTACGGGTTATCTGCTTTAAGCTACGAGTTTGTGAGTTATACCACGGAGTCAGACACTTCTGATTTAAAGCTCTCTTTTTCAGAGGAGCTACAGCATCCAAAGTTGTCTTCAATGAGGATGTAAAACTATTGACAAGATACTCTAGCTCCCTTACAGAGTTTAGGTAGCTACTCTGCTCTGTGTTGGTATATGACATTAGAGAACATAAAGAAGGAATCATATCCTTAAACCTAGTTACAGCGCTTTCTGAAAGACTTCTAGTGTAATGAAACTTATTCCCCACTGCAGGGTAGTCCATCAGGGTAAATGTAAATGTTATTAAAAAATGATCAGACAAAAGGGAGTTTTCAGGGAATACTGTTAAGTCTTCTATTTCCATACCATAAGTCAGAACAAGATCTAAAATATGATTAAAGTGGTGGGTGGACTCATTTACTTTTTGAGCAAAGCCGATAGAGTCTAATAATAGATTAAATGCAGTGTTGAGGCTGTCATTCTCAGCATCTGTGTGGATGTTAAAATCGCCCACTATAATTATCTTATCTGAGCTAAGCACTAAGTCAGACAAAAGGTCTGAAAATTCACAGAGAAACTCACAGTAACGACCAGGTGGACGATAGATAATAACAAATAAAACTGGTTTTTGGGACTTCCAATTTGGATGGACAAGACTAAGAGACAAGCTTTCAAATGAATTAAAGCTCTGTCTAGGTTTTTGATTAATTAATAAGCTGGAATGGAAGATTGCTGCTAATCCTCCGCCCCGGCCTGTGCTACGAGCATTCTGACAGTTAGTGTGACTCGGGGGTGTTGACTCATTTAAACTAACATATTCATCCTGCTGTAACCAAGTTTCTGTTAGGCAGAATAAATCAATACGTTGATCAATTATTATATCATTTACCAACAGGGACTTAGAAGAGAGAGACCTAATGTTTAATAGACCACATTTAACTGTTTTAGTCTGTGGTGCAGTTGAAGGTGCTATATTATTTTTTCTTTTTGAATTTTTATGCTTAAATAGATTTTTGCTAGTTATTGGTGGTCTGGGAGCAGGCACCGTCTCTACGGGGATGGGGTAAAAGGGGGATGGCAGGGGGAGAGAAGCTGCAGAGAGGTGTATAAGACCACAGCTCTGCCTCCTGGTCCCAACACTAGACAGTCACAGTTTGGAGGATCCCAAAAAATTGGCCAGATTTCTAGAAATGAGAGCTGCTCCCTCTAAAGTGGGATGGATGCCGTCTCTCCTAACAAGACCAGGTTTTCCCCAGAAGCTTTGCCAATTATCAATGAAGCCCACCTCATTTTTTGGACACCACTCAGACAGCCAGCAATTCAAGGAGAACATGCGGCTAAACATGTCACTCCCGGTCTGATTGGGGAGGGGCCCAGAGAAAACAACAGAGTCCGACATTGTTTTTGCAAAGTTACACACCGATTCATTGTTAATTTTAGTGACCTCCGATTGGCGTAACCGAGTGTCATTACTGCCGACGTGAATTACAATCTTACCAAATTTACGCTTAGCCTTAGCCAGCAATTTCAAATGTCCTTCGATGTCGCCTGCTCTGGCCCCCGGAAGACAATTGACAATGGTTGCTGGTGTCGCTAACTTCACATTTCTCAAAACAGAGTCGCCAATAACCAGAGTTTGATCCTCGGCGAGTGTATCGTCGAGTGGGGAAAAACGGTTAGAGATGTGAACGGGTTGACGGTGTACACGGGGCTTCTGTTTAGGGCTACGCTTCCTCCTCACAGTCACCCAGTCAGCCTGCCTTCCCGACTGCACGGGGTCTGCCAGGGGGGAACTAACGGCGGCTAAGCTACCTTGGTCCGCACCGACTACAGGGGCCTGGCTAGCTGTAGAATTTTCCACGGTGCGGAGCCGAGCCTCCAATTCGCCCAGCCTGGCCTCCAAAGCTACGAATAAGCTGCACTTATTACATGTACCGTTACTGCTAAAAGAGGCCGAGGAATAACTAAACATTTCACACCCAGAGCAGAAAAGTACGGGAGAGACAGGAGAAGCCGCCATGCTAAAACGGCTAAGAGCTAGTAGCTACGCTAAGCTAGCGGATTCCCAAACAGGGAATCCGACACTAGACAGGCTGTGGAGCAGCACAGGTAACGCACGACAACAGCGCTAAATAAAAATCCACTGGACAGGCTGTGGAGCAGCACAGGTAACGCACGACAACAGCGCCCAAAAAAATAAAATAAAAATAAAAATCCACTGGACAGGCTGTGGAGCAGCACAGGTAACGCACGACAACAGTGCTAAAAAATAAAATAAAAATCCACTGGACAGGCTGTGGAGCAGCACAGGTAACGCACGACAACAGCGCTAAAAAAATAAAAATAAATAAATAAATAAAATAAAATAATAAAATAAAAATCCACTGGACAGGCTGCGGAGCAGCACAGGTAACGCACAACAACAGTGGTAAAAAATAAATAAAAATCCACTAGACAGGCTGTGGAGCAGCACAGGTAACACACGACAACAGTGGTAAAATAAAATAAAAATCCACTAGACAGGCTGTGGAGCAGCACAGGTAACACACGACAACAGTGGTAAAATAAAAAAATAAAAATCCACTAGACAGGCTGTGGAGCAGCACAGGTAACACACGACAACAGTGGTAAAATAAAATAAAAATCCACTAGACAGGCTGTGGAGCAGCACAGGTAACACACGACAACAGTGGTAAAAAATAAAATAAAAATCCACTAGACAGGCTGTGGAGCAGCACAGGTAACACACGACAACAGTGGTAAAATAAAATAAAATAAAAATCCACTAGACAGGCTGTGGAGCAGCACAGGTAACACACGACAACAGTGGTAAAATAAAATAAAATAAAAATCCACTAGACAGGCTGTGGAGCAGCACAGGTAACACACGACAACAGTGGTAAAATAAAATAAATAAAAATCCACTAGACAGGCTGTGGAGCAGCACAGGTAACACACGACAACAGTGGTAAAATAAAATAAAAATCCACTAGACAGGCTGTGGAGCAGCACAGGTAACACACGACAACAGTGGTAAAAAATAAAATAAAAATCCACTAGACAGGCTGTGGAGCAGCACAGGTAACACACGACAACAGTGGCAAAAAATAAAATAAAAATCCACTAGACAGGCTGTGGAGCAGCACAGGTAACACACGACAACAGTGGTAAAAAATAAAATAAAAATCCACTAGACAGGCTGTGGAGCAGCACAGGTAACACACGACAACAGTGGTAAAATAAAATAAAAATCCACTAGACAGGCTGTGGAGCAGCACAGATAACACACGACAACAGTGGTAAAAAATAAAATAAAAATCCACTAGACAGGCTGTGGAGCAGCACAGGTAACACACGACAACAGTGGTAAAATAAAATAAAATAAAAATCCACTAGACAGGCTGTGGAGCAGCACAGGTAACACACGACAACAGTGGTAAAAAATAAAATAAAATAAAAATCCACTAGACAGGCTGTGGAGCAGCACAGGTAACACACGACAACAGTGGTAAAATAAAATAAAATAAAAATCCACTAGACAGGCTGTGGAGCAGCACAGGTAACACACGACAACAGTGGTAAAATAAAATAAAATAAAAATCCACTAGACAGGCTGTGGAGCAGCACAGGTAACACACGACAACAGTGGTAAAAAATAAAATAAAAATCCACTAGACAGGCTGTGGAGCAGCACAGGTAACACACGACAACAGTGGTAAAAAATAAAATAAAATAAAAATCCACTAGACAGGCTGTGGAGCAGCACAGGTAACACACGACAACAGTGGTAAAATAAATAAAAAAAATCCACTAGACAGGCTGTGGAGCAGCACAGGTAACACACGACAACAGTGGTAAAATAAAATAAAATAAAAATCCACTAGACAGGCTGTGGAGCAGCACAGATAACACACGACAACAGTGGTAAAATAAAATAAAAATCCACTAGACAGGCTGTGGAGCAGCACAGATAACACACGACAACAGTGGTAAAATAAAATAAAAATCCACTAGACAGGCTGTGGAGCAGCACAGATAACACACGACAACAGTGGTAAAATAAAATAAAAATCCACTAGACAGGCTGTGGAGCAGCACAGATAACACACGACAACAGTGGTAAAAAATAAAATAAAAATCCACTAGACAGGCTGTGGAGCAGCACAGGTAACACACGACAACAGTGGTAAAATAAAATAAAATAAAAATCCACTAGACAGGCTGTGGAGCAGCACAGATAACACACGACAACAGTGGTAAAATAAAATAAAATAAAAATCCACTAGACAGGCTGTGGAGCAGCACAGATAACACACGACAACAGTGGTAAAATAAAATAAAATAAAAATCCACTAGACAGGCTGTGGAGCAGCACAGATAACACACGACAACAGTGGTAAAATAAAATAAAATAAAAATCCACTAGACAGGCTGTGGAGCAGCACAGATAACACACGACAACAGTGGTAAAAAATAAAATAAAAATCCACTAGACAGGCTGTGGAGCAGCACAGGTAACACACGACAACAGTGGTAAAATAAAATAAAATAAAAATCCACTAGACAGGCTGTGGAGCAGCACAGATAACACACGACAACAGTGGTAAAATAAAATAAAAATCCACTAGACAGGCTGTGGAGCAGCACAGATAACACACGACAACAGTGGTAAAATAAAATAAAATAAAAATCCACTAGACAGGCTGTGGAGCAGCACAGGTAACACACGACAACAGTGGTAAAAAATAAAATAAAAATCCACTAGACAGGCTGTGGAGCAGCACAGGTAACACACGACAACAGTGGTAAAATAAAATAAAATAAAAATCCACTAGACAGGCTGTGGAGCAGCACAGGATAACACACGACAACAGTGGTAAAATAAAATAAAATAAAAATCCACTAGACAGGCTGTGGAGCAGCACAGATAACACACGACAACAGTGGTAAAATAAAATAAAATAAAAATCCACTAGACAGGCTGTGGAGCAGCACAGGTAACACACGACAACAGTGGTAAAATAAAATAAAATAAAAATCCACTAGACAGGCTGTGGAGCAGCACAGGTAACACACGACAACAGTGGTAAAATAAAATAAAATAAAAATCCACTAGACAGGCTGTGGAGCAGCACAGATAACACACGACAACAGTGGTAAAAAATAAAATAAAAATCCACTAGACAGGCTGTGGAGCAGCACAGGTAACACACGACAACAGTGGTAAAATAAAATAAATAAAATCCACTAGACAGGCTGTGGAGCAGCACAGATAACACACGACAACAGTGGTAAAATAAAATAAAATAAAATCCACTAGACAGGCTGTGGAGCAGCACAGGTAACACACGACAACAGTGGTAAAATAAAATAAAATAAAAATCCACTAGACAGGCTGTGGAGCAGCACAGGTAACACACGACAACAGTGGTAAAATAAAATAAAATAAAAATCCACTAGACAGGCTGTGGAGCAGCACAGGTAACACACGACAACAGTGGTAAAATAAAATAAAATAAAATCCACTAGACAGGCTGTGGAGCAGCACAGGTAACACACGACAACAGTGGTAAAATAAAATAAAATAAAAATCCACTAGACAGGCTGTGGAGCAGCACAGGTAACACACGACAACAGTGGTAAAATAAAATAAAATAAAAATCCACTAGACAGGCTGTGGAGCAGCACAGGTAACACACGACAACAGTGGTAAAATAAAATAAAAATCCACTAGACAGGCTGTGGAGCAGCACAGATAACACACGACAACAGTGGTAAAATAAAATAAAAATCCACTAGACAGGCTGTGGAGCAGCACAGATAACACACGACAACAGTGGTAAAATAAAATAAACTAAAAATCCACTAGACAGGCTGTGGAGCAGCACAGATAACACACGACAACAGTGGTAAAAAATAAAATAAAAATCCACTAGACAGGCTGTGGAGCAGCACAGGTAACACACGACAACAGTGGTAAATAAAATAAAATAAAAATCCACTAGACAGGCTGTGGAGCAGCACAGGTAACACACGACAACAGTGGTAAAAAAAAAAATAAAAATCCACTAGACAGGCTGTGGAGCAGCACAGATAACACACGACAACAGTGGTAAAATAAAATAAAATAAAAATCCACTAGACAGGCTGTGGAGCAGCACAGGTAACACACGACAACAGTGGTAAAATAAAATAAATAAAATCCACTAGACAGGCTGTGGAGCAGCACAGGTAACACACGACAACAGTGGTAAAATAAAATAAAATAAAAATCCACTAGACAGGCTGTGGAGCAGCACAGGTAACACACGACAACAGTGGTAAAATAAAATAAAATAAAAATCCACTAGACAGGCTGTGGAGCAGCACAGGTAACACACGACAACAGTGGTAAAATAAAATAAAAATCCACTAGACAGGCTGTGGAGCAGCACAGGTAACACACGACAACAGTGGTAAAATAAAATAAAAATCCACTAGACAGGCTGTGGAGCAGCACAGATAACACACGACAACAGTGGTAAAATAAATAAAATAAAAATCCACTAGACAGGCTGTGGAGCAGCACAGGTAACACACGACAACAGTGGTAAAATAAAATAAAAATCCACTAGACAGGCTGTGGAGCAGCACAGGTAACACACGACAACAGTGGTAAAATAAAATAAAAATCCACTAGACAGGCTGTGGAGCAGCACAGGTAACACACGACAACAGTGGTAAAATAAAATAAAAATCCACTAGACAGGCTGTGGAGCAGCACAGATAACACACGACAACAGTGGTAAAATAAAATAAAATAAAAATCCACTAGACAGGCTGTGGAGCAGCACAGGTAACACACGACAACAGTGGTAAAATAAAATAAAATAAAAATCCACTAGACAGGCTGTGGAGCAGCACAGGTAACACACGACAACAGTGGTAAAATAAAATAAAATAAAAATCCACTAGACAGGCTGTGGAGCAGCACAGATAACACACGACAACAGTGGTAAAATAAAATAAAAATCCACTAGACAGGCTGTGGAGCAGCACAGGTAACACACGACAACAGTGGTAAAATAAAATAAAATAAAAATCCACTAGACAGGCTGTGGAGCAGCACAGGTAACACACGACAACAGTGGTAAAATAAAATAAAAATCCACTAGACAGGCTGTGGAGCAGCACAGGTAACACACGACAACAGTGGTAAAATAAAATAAAATAAAAATCCACTAGACAGGCTGTGGAGCAGCACAGGTAACACACGACAACAGTGGTAAAATAAAATAAAATAAAAATCCACTAGACAGGCTGTGGAGCAGCACAGGTAACACACGACAACAGTGGTAAAATAAAATAAAATAAAAATCCACTAGACAGGCTGTGGAGCAGCACAGGTAACACACGACAACAGTGGTAAAAAATAAAATAAAAATCCACTAGACAGGCTGTGGAGCAGCACAGGTAACACACGACAACAGTGGTAAAATAAAATAAAAATCCACTAGACAGGCTGTGGAGCAGCACAGGTAACACACGACAACAGTGGTAAAATAAAATAAAAATCCACTAGACAGGCTGTGGAGCAGCACAGATAACACACGACAACAGTGGTAAAATAAAATAAAAATCCACTAGACAGGCTGTGGAGCAGCACAGATAACACACGACAACAGTGGTAAAATAAAATAAAAATCCACTAGACAGGCTGTGGAGCAGCACAGATAACACACGACAACAGTGGTAAAATAAAATAAAAATCCACTAGACAGGCTGTGGAGCAGCACAGGTAACACACGACAACAGTGGTAAAATAAATAAAATAAAAATCCACTAGACAGGCTGTGGAGCAGCACAGGTAACGCATGACAACAGTGGTAAAAAATAAAATAAAAATCCACTGGACAGGCTGTGGAGCAGCACAGGTAACGCACGACAACAGTGCTAAAATAAAATAAAAATCCACTAGACAGGCTGTGGAGCAGCACGACAACAGTGCTAAAAAATAAAATAAAAATAAAAACGAAAGCGTTAGCAAGCTAGTTAGCTTGCCAACGCTGATGAAGGTTAGCTGATAAAAGAGCTCCGTCGCGATGCTTCGACCGTTAGAGGTCTTCTTTAGGCGTTGGAGCACGGTGAAAAGTAAAAAAAAGTAAAAAAGTCTTGAAAAAGACTGTTAATTCAAAGAACTCAAACAGCTCAGTTCAAACAGCTAACAGATACAGCAGAACACCGCTGTGCTCCGGAACCAGAAAAAAGTCCACCCTCCACCACAATAAGGTGATATGATTAAAGTGGTGGGTGGACTCATTTACTTTTTGAGCAAAGCCGATAGAGTCTAATAATAGATTAAATGCAGTGTTGAGGCTGTCATTCTCAGCATCTGTGTGGATGTTAAAATCGCCCACTATAATTATCTTATCTGAGCTAAGCACTAAGTCAGACAAAAGGTCTGAAAATTCACAGAGAAACTCACAGTAACGACCAGGTGGACGATAGATAATAACAAATAAAACTGGTTTTTGGGACTTCCAATTTGGATGGACAAGACTAAGAGACAAGCTTTCAAATGAATTAAAGCTCTGTCTGGGTTTTTGATTAATTAATAAGCTGGAATGGAAGATTGCTGCTAATCCTCCGCCTCGGCCCGTGCTACGAGCATTCTGACAGTTAGTGTGACTCGGGGGTGTTGACTCATTTAAACTAACATATTCATCCTGCTGTAACCAAGTTTCTGTTAGGCAGAATAAATCAATATGTTGATCAATTATTATATCATTTACCAACAGGGACTTAGAAGAGAGAGACCTAATGTTTAATAGACCACATTTAACTGTTTTAGTCTGTGGTGCAGTTGAAGGTGCTATATTATTTTTTCTTTTTGAATTTTTATGCTTAAATAGATTTTTGCTGGTTATTGGTGGTCTGGGAGCAGACACCGTCTCTACGGGGATGGGGTAATGAGGGGATGGCAGGGGGAGAGAAGCTGCAGAGAGGTGTGTAAGACTACAACTCTGCTTCCTGGTCCCAACCCTGGATAGTCACGGTTTGGAGGATTTAAGAAAATTAGCCAGATTTCTAGAAATGAGAGCTGCTCCATCCAAAGTGGGATGGATGCCGTCTCTCCTAACAAGACCAGGTTTTCCCCAGAAGCTTTGCCAATTATCTATGAAGCCCACCTCATTTTTTGGACACCACTCAGACAGCCAGCAATTCAAGGAGAACATGCGGCTAAACATGTCACTCCCGGTCTGATTGGGGAGGGGCCCAGAGAAAACTACAGAGTCCGACTTTCCCAGGAATCAAAGCATTAAATAAGATCAGCTCTAATAATAAAACAATAAATGCCAATAATAAAAAAGTACACAACAACAATGCACTAAAATCCCAAATTAAAGAGCTGATAATATAGAAAAAGTTTAAATTTATAATCCAGTGAGATTTATCTAAAGAAATATCACACATTTGTTGTTAATAACTATGACTAATTATACAGGACTTTCCCAGGAATCAAAGCATTAAATAAGATAAACTCTTATAATAAAACAATCAATGGCAATAATAAAAAAAAGTACACAACAACAATGCACTAAAATCCCAGCTGATAATATAGAAAAAAGGTTCAACTTTTACTCCAGTGCAACTTATATAAAGAAATATCACACATATGTTGTTAATAAGAATAACTATGACTATTTATATAGGACTTTCCCAGGAATCAAACATTAAATAAGATCAACTCTAATAATAAAACAATAAATGCCAATAATAAAAAAGTACACAACAACAATGCACTAAAATCCCAACTTAAAGAGCTGATAATATAGAAAAAAGGTTCAACTTTTACTCCAGTGCGACTTATATAAAGAAATATCACACATATGTTGTTAATAAGAATAACTATGACTATTTATATAGGACTTTCCCAGGAATCAAAACATTAAATAAGATCAACTCTAATAATAAAACAATAAATGCCAATAATAAAAAAAAGTACACAACAACAATGCACTAAAATCCCAGCTGATAATATAGAAAAAAGGTTCAACTTTTACTCCAGTGCAACTTATATAAAGAAATATCACACATATGTTGTTAATAAGAATAACTATGACTATTTATATAGGACTTTCCCAGGAATCAAAACATTAAATAAGATCAACTCTAATAATAAAACAATAAATGCCAATAATAAAAAAGTACACAACAACAATGCACTAAAATCCCAAATTAAAGAGCTGATAATGTTGTGTGTTGGGGGGGTGTGGCTGGACATTTTGGTGTTGTTTTCTTTTCTTTGCTCTCCAGGTGGTATGCAAACTGATTTATTGTCTGTGGAGAAGGTGCTGGCAGAAGAGTCCTTCACCCTCATCAACATGATGTGCAGCACCTGTGGATGGTGCTCACGTGCAGTCTTGAAGACTTTCAGCTGAAGCAGATAATGAGATGGCGTTCTGCATTTAAGTCATGTGTGATTCAAGCAGAATTGCCGGGAACTCGACCTTGTGATGTTCGTTTGTGAGACGCTGAGGACCGCACCTGGGTTTGACACATCGTGCCTGTGAAGGAGGACAGGTGAGGGACACATGCTGTCAGCACACATCAGAGGTGACTGATTATCTGAATAATTGTTAACAGTAACTTGGTATTTTGTTACGCAGTATATTTGAACTTTGATGAGAGTTGTGCAGCTCGCTTCTCACTGCCGTGGCGTGCGGACTGATGATCCTCCACCTGTTGTGAGAAGCTGCTCATTTACATAAAGCTTAAATTCAGACCTGAATGTGTTGCTGATAGTGTGTGCCTTTGAAGGATATTAGTTGTAGCTGCTGACTTACCTCACGTTTTCTATCCTTCGCACAGTCGGTTTGTCGTGTACACCTGGGGGGTGTTTGGCGGTGAAGTGAGTCCAGAAGCGCCGGGCTTCGATCCTTTTGGGCGCTGGAGAGCGTGCCGTCCTTCACTCCGCCAGACCGACGCAGTTTTTGTTTGTACACTTTATGCACCAAAGGGGGGAAAATAAATTGTTTTGTTGTTGGAGCCGCTTTCTGGTTGTTTTGGCGCTGGGTTCCGTCAGACGCAGGTCCGCTCCTCAACCCGCGTCGACACATAACAGATAATATAGATAAAAGGTTCAACTTTTACTCCAGTGAGATTTATATAAGGCTTTTTCCTCTTCAAGAGCTGTTTTTTGTTTTTACCAGGTGCGACTTATACCCCCAAAAATACTGTAAGTCCCTTTGGCTGCTCCCTTGTTTTTAACTTAGGGGAGTCTCAGCAGATCCGAAGTTGATCTGCATGTTGATTTGGCACAAGTTTTACACCGGATGCCTTTCCTGACGCAACTCCAAATTACGTGGAGAATGGGCAGGTGCAGGTTTGAACTGGGAACCTTCCAGACTACAAATAATATCTCATATATCTTATATAAAGACTTTTACTGTACTGAAACAGCATCAGTGTTACAGTTTGCTGTCTTAGTGACGGCAATCAAACAAGGTGTGTGTCAAAACCCAGGTGATTTATTGTCTGAGCAAGTGCAAACAGTCTGACAAGTGTGTGAAACAAAAACACAATTCTATGTCGCGGCCACCTGGGGGGTGTCGGCGGGGTCCCTGGGTCCGAACTGCTGTGGCTCCGGACCGTTTGCGCTGCTGAGAGCGCGCCGTGTTTTCACCTTACCAGACCGTGGACTTTTTAGTTGTTCATCACTGCACTCACTTTCATTAAAATGTGTTATCCTTTGAACGGGGGAAATAAAACATGATAAACCAGTGAGGAAGACAATGATAACAAACACAGAGACATGGACAGAGGAGACAAAACATAGACAGAGGACTGATCAGACAGAAGCAGGAGAGACAGACAGAGGACACACAGATGACTGAGCATGACAGTGGCTTGAACACACAGCACATACCCGACGTGGACACAGAACGAGATAGGGGGCTGAAAGCCAAAAACACTAACACAGGACACAGACATGTGTGGCAAAGTGGAGTGGTTTTAATTGATGAGACAAAATGATATCATGTAATTTTGGGAAAAGGACCAACAACGCCACCCAGGGAGATTATTCTACCACACAGGGATGCAGGGCGCACACACAGTAATCAAAGTTTGAAGATTTCCTGAAAGTTTGAAGATTTCCTGAAAGTTTGAATACTTCCAGAAAGTTTATTCCTGCGGATTAATGTTTTGTTATTGATGTGGGTTGAATTTCAAATCAACAAATTATCCAAAAGGAACCAAAGCGTGGTCTATAAGCTCCACAAACATGAAGAAATAAGTCCAAAAATTCCCACCACATGACATCTGTAGAGTTTGCCAGTCAGAATTAAGGACCAGGAGATGATTTGTCCAGACGCTGAGGTTTCTGAGCTCCACCTTTAGGTCTCTATGTAGGACGAGATCTGACTCCTGCACTTCCTTCTCAGTAAATGACCAAATTCGTTTTTATGAGATTAGTTGCCATCATTAAAACAATGGGCAAACATGTTGTCTGAGTGACAAGAAAATGTTTCAAACAAATACTTTAATCAGAACAAGTGCTTCTTAAAGCTGTACGGCCTTCAAATTTTAAAAAGCCACCAAAATTTAGTTTCTACTTAAATCCAAGCATTATAAAGTAGGTTTATTTTTGTAACATGTTGCAAAATTACAACTCATTTTAATGAAAAGGACACAATCTCATGGTTTCACATGCCTTTGTGCAGATGAGGAAAAGCGTGTTTGAGGTTACTGAGATCACCTGTGACATGACCGACTTGCTTGACGTGTGTTCTCACAGCGTGCACGCTAACATCCATAAAATGTTTGGTAAATCACTTCAGATGTGTCATCTAGTTACAAACACAGCGTTTTTAAGTTTAGGATAGTGTTTATGTCGTGGCCCATCTTGGGCTACCTCTCCCCGTCCCTTCTGTCTCCAGGTGGTGCGCTGCAGAGCCAAGGAACAACTACGGCTCATCATCTACTTGCACCTGACGCTCCTGAGCGGCTCATCAGGAGCGGGTTACTTAAACCCCAGCTTTGAGCTCAGTCACGGCCAGATTCTACGCTGACATTGATTCTCCATGATTGTTAAATCATCATTCCTGCTGCTTCCATGTGCTCTGACGTCTGAGCTTCCCACAGTTCATCTCAAGTTAACCTGGCTGCCTCTAATTTCCATATTAGAGCTCAATGATCTTTTGGTGTTTCCAGACGACTTCTTGCATGGCTTCCATGCTGCACTGCTCCTGGCTTCCATCCCACTACCAAGCACTACGTCACTTTGGAACTCAGCTGCTCTCAGCCTCAGAGTGCACCGCTCTGTCTCGTTCAGCTAAGTTAATGACTGAGTTTGTGAGATCCCGCTCTCACCCTGCTCCTATTTGTGACTGTGCATGGCCAAGAACTGTTTCCAAGAACTATATTCAAGAACTATTTCCAAGAACTGTTTCCAAGAACTGTATGAACTCTGATGCTGAACTATTAAGAACTTTCCAAGTCATTTCTGAAGCCAAGTCCTGCTTAAATGGAATTGCGTCACAAGAAGCACAGCATCTGACCTCTGACCTCTTAAGATAATTCATGAACTGTGAACAATTTCTGAACTGTAAACCTTATTCCCTAGAAAGTGAACTTTATTCCTGGACCTGTGAACATTCCTGTTTTAAGCCTTCAATGAACTATTCATTGTTAAAGGCTTCCAGATGAGTGCAATCACTTATCTCTGTTCTTCTCCATCCTCCTAGTCCTTCGTCCTCGGCTCTGTGCATCCCACCTGGCTCCGGCTCCAGTCCCATATACTCTGGGATTTCTGTTCATTTCTCCAACTTACAAGACTGGCTCAGGAACCTGCAGCTCCCTCATTTCCACTGCTACCTGCAGGCTGACTCTCAACTCTGCAGGCATCCTCAGCACAGCAATATTTTGTTGGCTCCTTCTGTCTTGAGAGACAATGGTCTGTGCTCCTAGTTCGGACAGCTTCTTTTCCTTCTTTGCCTCTTGTCTTCATTGCAAATTCTTCTTTGTAGCTCGCCATGTTTTATTCCAGTTGATGTGACATGACACCAGGTGATCCGGTTGGGTGCGAGCTGTTCCCAGGTCTCCCAGTCTATTTCAGCAGATTTCATATCTCTTTTACAGACGTCCTTGAACTGGCCGATCGTACACCTCCCATCTACCAGTTCTCTGTAGAGGAGGTCCTTGGGGATCCTGCCATCAGCCTTCTGTTCATGTGCCCCAAACAGTCTGTGCTTAGAAAGCAGTGTATGTATGCTAACGGACATGGCCTTCTCTAGCACTTCATTGTTTGTGACTCTGTCCAGCCATTTTATGTTCAGGATCCGTCTGAGGTAGCTTAGGTGGAAGCTGTTGAGATGATGTTCTTGTGATGTGTATGTGGCCCAGTCTAGTAAGGTGCTCAGAACGCATGCATCATAGATACGGATCTTGGTGTTTGTTGTGAGTTTTCAGTTTGTCCATGCTCGCTTGGTTCATGGTGGCCGTGACTCTTGCAATGTGAGTGTTCAGCTCCAAGTCGAGAGATGCGTTGGAGGTTACTGTTGAACACAGATAGGTAAAGCTGTCTACAACTTCTAATGCTGTTCCATCATTAAGTATTGTAGGTGGTGTATCAACCCCTTTTGCAGAGTACTTGAGTTTTCTTGATATTGATGGTGAGGCCAAACTCCGTGTAGGCTATGGAGAAGCTGTCCATCAAGATCTGCAGGTCCTGCTTGCTGTGTGTCACAAGGGCAGCATCATGGGCGAATAGCAGCTCACGTATCAAAACACGACGTACTCTAGTACATGCTCCCACAGGTCTTGGAGAGATTTTCCTTGCCAGAAGAATGTGTAGTTTTCTTCCTTCAGGGATCCTCTGTCTGCAATTCTGGTTTCCTGTAGTGTAGCTATGTCAACATTCAGCTGGTCTAATTCTCTATCAATTGCTGCTGTTTTCCTCACATCTGAGATGGTAGTGATGTCCTGTGTGAGTCCAGGTTGCATTGTCCTCGTGTTCCAACTTGCAAAATGTAAAAGAGACAGTCTTCCTCTGTATGTTCTGTCTGGTATTATGATTTACACAACACCAGACAGACTAGGTTGTCAGACTAGGTTGTCCTGAGCTTCACACACCCGATGAAGCAGGCGAATCGTGGCAGGACAGTACCTTACTGACTGGAGGCTGCCCGGTTTGAAGCAGGCGGTAACTGTCCAGTGAGAACCAAGGCTCCCTCCTACTACTGGAAGCAACCCCTAGCACTCAGCCATACGCCAACTGGGCTTGACTTTATAACTGGTGACTGCTGCTTCCCATATTGTATCTTCATCTTTTGACAGATGGAGTTGGAGTGTCCTCTCCAGGGCACAGGCCTGGGCATGAATTGGAAGTCTTGTGTTGCCTAATCAGCAGATCTCCCCTCTCAGCTTTGGTCCAAGTGGAAGGGAAAGTACGATACTTCTGGCACCAGATCAGCTGTAGGAGTTGCGGGATGGTGCTTAGTCGGCACCAGGCACCTCACGGGGCTCCACTCCGGATTTTCTGTCGAGGTTGACTCCCTTAGCCTTCATCCAGTAGGCCATGAGCTACAAGGCAGTAACTGGATTTGATTTTGGAGTTACCTTCTGACAGGATGTAAAGATTGGACACAAATGCTAGGCTCACTCTGGCAGCTCTGGTTAGAAGTCTTTAGTGGAGATAATAGCAAGGGTCGGTACACAGGAAGGCAATCCAAGGTACACAGCAATAGTACAAACAACATCAGGCTAAGACACGGTCAGATTAAACAGGCTGGAGGTTGAGAACATGATGAGGCTGGAAGTACAGGAGAACACAGGAACGA
Source organism: Thalassophryne amazonica (assembly GCF_902500255.1). Taxonomy (NCBI): domain Eukaryota; kingdom Metazoa; phylum Chordata; class Actinopteri; order Batrachoidiformes; family Batrachoididae; genus Thalassophryne; species Thalassophryne amazonica. The sequence continues at coordinate 127,354,638 of NC_047107.1, forward strand.
GAGCTGGAAAGAAGGCACAGGGCGCATCAATCTGGTGAAGAAACAGAGCAAAATGAGCAGTATAAATACATCCCAGTGATTAGCAGCAGATTGACAGCAGGTGCGTGAGGAGGAGCCCAAAACAAGGGTGTGGTCAGGAGAGCGGAGACACACCCACCACCATGAGAGACAGAGAAACCAATACAGGAAAAGATCACACAGAGGAACAGATAAACCGGAGAGCAACCAAAACATATAAAGACAAAACCAAGCAAACTCACTTCCCGACACCTTCTCCTAGCCTTTGCCTAAAGAGACATAACCTACAAGGCAGCAGGTGGTTGGACTGGTAAGTGGCAGGGCATGTCCACACACCGGTGGGCCTGCACACTGTGCCTCTGGGGCTCCAACCTGCTCCAAGATCCCTCACTGACCAGCCTGGGGGCTGCACGGTACCCAGTAAAACAATCAGGGAGGACTTACGCACTCAGCCTCCGTTTCGCTCAAGGGAGCTAGATGGTGGCTGCAGCTGGAAGCAAGAAGACATGCAAGGCAGGCAACTATGATTACACTATGCTGCAGGACTACAGTCTATACACCCTGTGTCCAGTGGACACTGCACCACAATTTGGTGCAGCAATATTGTTTGTTTGTTTATTTATTGTAAATAAATCTCTTTTCATTCACAACTAAGTTCTCTTCTTTACTCCCAGCATTTGAGTCCATCGCCTGAAACTGTTCGGTCCAATCCAGACCTTTAACCACAACAGTTTATTTCTCATTAGCTTTTTTGCTTTTACAAAATATATGATAAACTTATTACATATATACAGAAATATTGTTTCGGTACATTTTCCACTGTCTTGGTTAATTTTGTTGGATTGAGCAGCCAGCTGATGTCACACTGCCTTTCTTAACTCCGATTGGCAGCATCCTTGCAAAGCTCGGGTGACCCTCATGTGATCTATGTCATCCCTACAAAATGTATGTCTTGGTGTCTGATCCCTTGAATTTTGACCCATCAGGGGTTGAAATATTATAAATCCCTAATTTAAATGCTAAGCAATAAAATTCTAGTGATGCCAAAGAAAATTATTTAGATTACTGAACCTAAGGGCCATACAGTTTTAAATAATTGTAGAACTCAACCAAATGATTGATCTGTAAAATGTGATTTTAAGAACCTTTTCACAGGGCAAATCAGATGTCTTTAATACAGAAAGGCCAGTTTCACCTGTTTTGACTGAAACTGGATAAGTAGATTAAGTACGTGATTACTGTAAGAGAATTATGTGAAATTTAGCAAAAGCTGTAATTTATTTGATTTTTATTGTCATTTATTTTATTTTTGCACATTATGGCCATTAATGTCATCCAGTCACACTTCTTGCCAATAAGATAAACTACACCATCAAGTGAAAATCAGATGAAATGATTTTTTATCAATCACTTTGGCCTTTTAAAAAATGTTTTTATTAATTTAACTTTCCCAAACTTATAAGTACAATTTGTCACACGGGGCGTCACATCTCATTTTCATCTTTGCAAAAGGTTGTACCTCACCCAGAACATTTGTGTTTGACACAGTGTTTGTGTCAGTAATTTGGGCACCGAAATGAAAAGTCATTTAGTCACTGTTTGTGCCATATGCCCCCCCCCCCCCCCCCCCCACAATGACAGTCAATCTAACAAATGTGTTTTCTACAAACTTGTGTTTTGTTCTGTATTTTGTTGACTGCTTACTCACAACTCTAGATACAAAACTGAAAATGGTCACCATTTGTACCACGGGCTGTCCAACGTTCAAAACATTGCATTGTGTTTTCATATCTTTAAAGAAAGATTGCACTCAAAGAATCATTGGTTCAAACACCTCATTCACCATGAAATACCATAGGGACATTTCTTTACATCACACACACACACACAACATACACATAGTTTCACTGTTTAGTTGTTCGTACAAAGTTTAAATATTGTTGTACAAACTATGTGATACATGTTTCATCCTGTGTTGCACGTAATGTCACTATAAAAGGATCAGTAGAGAGAAAACCACAGACACAGTGGGATCATTGAACAAAGCTGGAATTTATTGACGAATACAAAATGAATGACAACATAGATTGAATGAAACCAACAATTACTGTAACAAAATAACCTACTCAAAAGAAAACATTTTTATTTTTTGGTTAAAGGGGTGGGCGTTTATAAGCTTTTGCTTCTCAATGTTCAATTGCAAGGAATTTAGGGATTCCATCATCTACAGTCCATAATATAATCAGAAGATTCAGAGAATCTGGAGAACTTTCTACACATAAGCAACATTATTGTGTAAAGGATCTTACCACATGGGCTCAGGAACACTTCAGAAAACCATTGTCAGTTAACACAGTTCATCACTACATCTACAAGTGCAAGTTAAAACTCTAACATGCAAAGCTAAAGCCAAACATCAACAACAACCGCCGCCTTCTCTGGGCCTGAGCTCATTTGAAATGGACAGATGGAAAGTGGAAAAGTGTGCTGTGGTCTGATGAGTCCACATTTCAAATTGTTTTTGGAAATCATGGACGTCGTGTCCTCTGGACAAAAGAGGAAAAAGACCATCCTGATTGTTACTAGCGCAAAGTTCAAAAGCCAGCATCTGTGATGGTATGGGGGTGTGTTAGTGCCCATGACATGGACAACTTACACATCTGTGATGGCACCATCAATGCTGAAAGGTACATCCAGGTTTTGGAGCAACACATGCTGCCATCCAAGCAACATCTTTTTCAGGGACTTTTCTGCTTATTTCAGCAAGACAATGCCAAGCCACATTCTGCACGTGTTACAACAGCATGGCTTCGTAGTAAAAGAGTGCAGGTACTAGACTGGCCTGCCTGCAGTCCAGACCTGTCGCCCATTGAAAATGTGTGGCACATTATAAAGAGCAAAATATGACAACGGAGACCCCGAACTGTTGAACAACTGAAGTCGTACATCAAGCAAAAATGGGAAAGAATTCCACCTACAAAGCTTCAATAATTAGTGTCCTCAGTTCCCAAACGCTTATTGAGTGTTGTTAGAAGGAAAGGTGTGTCATGTCCCGGCCTTTTCCAGGTTTCAAGCCAACACATGTCCAGGCCCGTTTGAAGTTCACCAGTGACCATCTGGATGATCCAGAGGAGGCATGGGAGAAGGTCATGTGGTCAGATGAGACCAGAATAGAGCTTTTTGGAATCAATTCCACTTACCATGTTTAGAGGATGAGAACAACCCCAAGAAAACCATCCCAACCGTGAAGCATGGGGGTGGAAACATCATACTCTGGGGGTGCTCTTCTGCAAAGGGGACAGGATGACTGCACCGTATTGAAATGAGGATGGATGGGGTCATGTATTGCGAGATTTTGGCAAACAACATCCTTCCCTCAGTAAGAGCATTGAAGATGGGTCATGGCTGGGTCTTCCAGCATGACAGTGACCCCAAACACACAGCCAGGGCAACTAAGGAGGGGCTCCGTAAGAAGCATTTTAAGGTCCTGGAGTGGCCTGGCCAGTCTCCAGACCTGAACTCAATAGAAAATCTTTGGAGGAAGCTGAAACTCCAAACCTGAAAGATCTAGAGAAGATCTGTATGGAGGAGTGGACCAAAATCCCTGCTGCAGTGTGTGAAAACCTGGTGAAAAACTACAGGAAACGTTTGACCTCTATAATTGCAAACAAAGGCTACTGTACCAAATATTAACATTGATTTTCACAGGTGTTCAAATACTTATTTGCAGCAGTAACATACAAATAAATTATTTAAAAAAATCATACATTGTGATTTCCGGATTTTTGTCTCTCACAGTGGACATGCACCTAAGATGAAAATTTCAGACCCCTCCATGATTTCTAAGTGGGAGAACTTGCAAAATTGCAGGGTGTTCAAATACTTATTTTCCTCACTGTATTTGCACAAAAACAATAAAGTTTATCAGTTTGAACATTAAATATCTTGTCTTTGTGGTGTATTCAATTGAATATAGGTTGAAGACGATTTGCAAATCATTGTATTCTGTTTTTATTTACATTTCACACAACGTCCCAACTTCATTCGAATTAGGGTTGCAATATTATGTGCATGTATGGTTTGTCAGCAGAGGTAAATATCAGATAGCAGACCCACAACTAATGTTTTGAGTGTGTATCTTAAATAGTGTGCAATATGTAAAGTGTGGTATTAAAATAAAAGCTCACAATCAAAGAAAAAGCCATCAGGCCGTCATTATGTTAAAATGTTTAACAGAAGAATCCAGTCAATAAGGAATATGAACGAAGTGATGCTCACAGAACAAATACAGTAAGTTGAGGGTTTATATTATAGACAACACTGAATAAAGATCAGGTTGTTTTCTTTCATCTTATTTGAGTTATGGTTCTTTATTCCTCACCTCTAACCTTTCCTCTGATGTTATTTTCTCTGGCTGTTTCTGCCACTTCAACACTTGAAATGTGCCAAATGTGTAGGAGGTTTCCTGCACGTCTGAATATTAACATATAGTGGTCCTTTGTGATTGGTTGGAATCCACTGGGACTATTTGGCGCCTATGTGCGCGCGCGTACACACACACACACACACACACACACACACACAAAGCAGGGGTAGGTGGGTGGTCGGCTGATGACTCATGCACATTTAGAACCTGCAGCTGACTGACACCAAAACGTGCATAAATTACCATCACACCAACCTCACCAGCATCCTGCATCCAGCAGTTGTGTCCGTGTAAATACTCTGCACGGATCACACAAGTTGGACTATGTTGCTTCCAAAACAGATTCTCCATGTTGCTGGTTTCCTCCCATGTGAACGGCTGTGACATGCTGATTGATTTTCGATTTCCTGATCAATATTGCACAGGCTGAGCTTACAGGCATCTCTCACCTACACTGATCTTAATTTATGGAATAATGCACACATGCACAGTGCATGCTGATGACCCCGGGCCAATCTATACCTCGCAGCCCCCAAAGAAGAGCTCAGCCTCCCCCACCCCACATTATGCAAAGCAGCCCCAGCCACTCATATCTATAGGCCTGCATCTGCTCACTATACAGGCCCCATTCTCAGGGGATCTGCTGACTCAATGGCCTGCCGTGGGGGAGGGGCGCCGGGATGCATATAATTGATTATCTGCTTTGAAGTGTGGAGGAGGAAATGTTTGTAGCCTCACACACGTCTCCTCCTGAAACCATCTGTCCGGTGATCAGCACCCCATGGCCACCCCACACACGAGGAAAAAAACACATCATGCAGCTCTGTGCACCTTCTCCCACCGTCTGCACGCTCTCCGTGTCCCGCTGAACTCCGCCGGGGTCTGCATGGACGGATGGATGCCATGACATTTTGTGCACGTCATCACACATTTTGTGTGATGACATCATATTACATTGCAGCACATATTTATATTTATAATACTGTGGTAGGTTGTTTTTTGTTTGGGGGGGGGGGGGGGGGGGGGGTCAGTTTTTTGGTATTCCTTCTCTTTTCCCCACTCAAAAGGACACAGGGCGAAGTTTAACCTGTATGTGCATGTGATAAATGTGTTTTTCAAACTATAGTAATGTCACCATGAGGTCACTTACCCCACGTGGGGGTAGCGGTGTAACGATACACTATCACCACAATAGATAATTAAATCAAATTCAATTATTCTGAAGTATGACAAATATATAATCAGCAGTCATTTATATGTTATCTGCTTCCTGTTTATGTTGTATATTTAAAACACTTAATGTATGTCTGTCTGCCCATCTGTGTGTGTGTGTGTGTGTGTGTGTGTGTGTGTGTGTGTGTGTGTGTGTGTGTGTGTGTGTGTGCAGTCCATATATGGGTAAAGAGGTGGAGCATGGACTCAAATGAAGCTGGAGGTTGTTTTCACCCCTTTTTGTTTGTTTGTTTGTTAACTATCATGTTGGGGAAATCTTGCCTTAAAGCTATAGTGTGTACGATTTGCTGCCATCTAGTGGTGAGGTTTCAGATTCACCTGTTTGTTTGTTTGTCTGTCTGTTTGTAAACAGCCTGGAGCCCACAATTTTTTCAAGAACTGAATCAATTTTGGAGGTCAAAGGTCAAAGTCAGGAAAAAAATCTGGATTTTCAAAAATTCATAATGCTGTCAAAAAAGATCAAATTTCTTTCATATTGATGTAGGATAGTATCGTTTATTGACTGACAAAGTGTGATCCAGATCTGACCCAGATTACAGATTCTGTGATCATTTAAATTTAATAAGGCAGAGCTGGTGGCCATATGGTTAGTGTGCTTGCTTTTAGTGCCGAACGTTCCCGGTTCAAACCCCACCCCTGCTACATTTCTCCATGTAATGTGGAGTTCCATCAGGAATGGCATCCGGTGTAAAACCTGTGCTAATTCAACTTGCACACCCCTTCTGAATCTGCTGTGGAGAAAACAAGGAAGCAGCCAAAGGGACGGACTATTAAAACCCCCATTTAATGTATATTTTACATTATATTTTAATCAAACGTGCCCCAATCACTCTCATATTTGAGGTGCAGACTCACACTCACTATCACCTGACAAAGTTTGATCCGGTGTCGCTGATCGAAGTTTGATCTGGATCTGACCTGGATTGTGGATTCTGTGACCATTTCAATTTAATATTAAAAAGCCCATTTGATGTACATTTTGCATTATATCTCAATCAAAAGTGCCTCAGTCACTCTCATTTGTGTCAATGAGGTACAAACTGGCACTCTCAATGAACAGACTTTGATCCGCATCTGATCCGTTTTGCCAATTTAGAGGATATTTGATTCTTTTTTAACATTGAAAAGCCCTTTTGATCTATTTTTTTTAATTATATTTTAGTTTATGAAGAGCCACTTCTAACAGAACTTTGACCTTGAAAATTTTTTCCAAGGTAAAAATTTGTGGAATTGAAAACTAGTGCTGGCGGAGGTTTGCGCTCTATGAGCGCGGTGCTCTAGTTGGATTATGTTTTTGAAAACTATGACCTGTGACTGAGCTCCAAAACTTCATCACCTGGAGACACTCACCCAAAAAATGTTCTTGTCATGTTTGGTGAAAGTCCGCTTGCCCTTTTCCAAGTTATTTTGTGCACATACAGAAACATGACAATTCCTGCACTGTTACTGTCACTGGTTGAAGGTACTGACTATCATGTCAGGGTAATACTGTGTGTAGGATTTACTGTCATCTAGTAGCGAGCTTTCAGATTGCATCATGCTGTCACCAGTCTTGTTTTCCATCATGTTTTTGCTTCTTTGCCTTCTCTTGTGATGATCAGTCATCTGTATCATCCTCCATTTCACCAAAGTGAGGGTTCTCAAACTTGTTGCCAGGCACTAGCAACTGGTGGACAATGTCTTCAGGAACCCAATGTCTTCAGGAACCCAATGTCTTCAGGTGCTCAATGTCTTCAGGTGCCCAATGTCTTCAGGTACCCAATGTCTTCAGGTGCCCAATGTCTTCAGGTGCTCAATGTCTTCAGATGCTCAATGTCTTCAGGTGCTCAATGTCTTCAGATGCTCAATGTCTTCAGTGCTCAATGTCTTCAGGGTGCCCAATGTCTTCAGGTGCTCAATGTCTTCAGATGCTCAATGTCTTCAGGTGCCCAATGTCTTCAGATGCTCAATGTCTTCAGGTGCCCAATGTCTTCAGGTGCCCAATGTCTTCAGATGCTCAATGTCTTCAGGTGCCCAATGTCTTCAGGTGCTCAATGTCTTCAGGTGCTCAATGTCTTCAGGTGCCCAATGTCTTTTGGGCTTCTGTATCAACATGGCAGCACCAACATGGTGGCCTCCATGAGGCGGCCCACTCACAGCGCCTTTAAAACTCATGAAAAACACGTTGTTTCACTGTTGCAGGTAAATTATACACAGATGGATGTGAATGCTATGTTCCATTTATGCTAATTGTCATTGTCTCAGCCACTCGCAGGCGTGAGCAGCGACTCAGCTGAGTCCGAGGTGCAGAGTTTCTAGTCTTTAATCCATGAAGCAGCATGCACCTGCAATAGTAACCCCTCTACAAAACCGGAATCACACTTGGCCTTCCTCTTTCTGGATCCAGGGAAGACATAGGTGAGACACTGGGAGGCTGCAGACAAGACGCACCATCAGGGTGTCGTCTGCTGCACCCATGGCTAGGCATTGATCCGGGGCCCACCCCTAATGCAATTGATCTTGAAGAGGATCTATACCACACTGGTAGCACTATCGTAACCCTGACATTGGAGGCTCGGGGAGATACAACTTGTTCGAGGGTGCCCAAGAAGCACCCCCAAATTGTGCACATCTGACTAGTTAAGCAAAGGTTTGATGTCTGTACTCTGGTTTTTAAAGGACAGAAACTATTTTAAAACACATTGTGAGAGTTCAGGTGACATGATGGCACTGCACTGCGGTGGTTTGAATCATATTTATCTAATAGATTACAATTTGTTCATGTAAATGGGGAATCTTCTTCACAGACTAAGGTTAATTATGGAGTTCCACAAGGTTCTGTGCTAGGACCAATTTTATTCACTTTATACATGTCTCCCTTAGGCAGTATTATTAGACGGCATTGCTTAAATTTTCATTGTTACGCAGATGATACCCAGCTTTATCTATGCATGAAGCCAGAGGACACACACCAATTAGCTAAACTGCAGGATTGTCTTACAGGACATAAAGACATGGATGACCTCTAATTTCCTGCTTTTAAACTCAGATAAAACTGAAGTTATTGTACTTGGCCCCACAAATCTTAGAAACATGGTGTCTAACCAGATCCTTACTCTGGATGGCATTACCCTGACCTCTAGTAATACTGTGAGAAATCTGGAGTCATTTTTGATCAGGATATGTCATTCAAAGCGCATATTAAACAAATATGTAGGACTGCTTTTTTGCATTTGCGCAATATCTCTAAAATCAGAAAGGTCTTGTCTCAGAGTGATGCTGAAAAACTAATTCATGCATTTATTTCCTTTAGGCTGGACTATTGTAATTCATTATTATCAGGTTGTCCTAAAAGTTCCCTGAAAAGCCTTCAGTTAATTCAAAATGCTGCAGCTAGAGTACTGACGGGGACTAAGCTAGCGGATTCCTAAAAACACACAAAGTGAATAATGTGTAAATAATTTAGAGGTGATTCAGCAGAGGGAGTGCTTTAGTTAAGGCACGTAAAGATTACACTGTGAAACAAATCGTTATCTAGTTAACTAGATCAATCTAACTGCGCAGATTAAACAGCTAACAGATACAGAAAAACACCGCTGTGCTCCGGAACAGGAAGTGATACAATACCGCAGTGAGAGCCAACCACCAAATGACGTGTTCAGTTCAAATCTGAAGCAAACTCTCACGAGCGCCCCATCCAGACTGCACACTTGCTTCCCCTGTGTGCCAGTGAAAGCGAGTATCTTCACTGGTGGGCGAGTGCGACCCAACAGTCCAGTCCACCTGTCTACATATTGATTGGTTTGATTTAGTGATTGTTTTATCGTTCCTGGTTTTAGTTATTAACATTTGTATGTGAGTGAACTCGCCAGTGATCCAGCGATGCGGTTTGTGAGAATTTTAATTTAATCGGCTGCAATTCTGAGCATAACAATGCTGCTGCTAACTTCTCTAACTGTCATGGCGTGGAGGAGCACGCCGAGCTTCTTCCCACGGCGGCTTGTTTTTAATGCCTGTGTACAGACCCGTCTGTAGGCGTCTGGATCGCCGGGAGGAGAAGAGCGTAACAGTCTGGTCAGATGACAGCACGTCCTCCTTGCAGGGCTGCTTAATGTTTTAATGATATTTGTGTTGACTTTAATGAATTAGTTGATACAGTGTTCACTTATATGTCTTTTTGTGTTGATGTAGTTATCCCCCCCAAAAAACGGTGGTTATTTATCCAAATCACAAACCAACTAAAGTACTAAAAAATGTTATCAACAAAAGAAAAGGACATTTTATTGTGTTGGAGAAGGAAGCAGTTTCCAGAGAGGCAAAAAATTAAATAATGAAGGCAAAAATTCAGTACAAAAATAAAATTAAAAATCAGTACAGTAATGGGAATCTAAGGGCAGCCTGGCAAGGAATAAAATCTATGGCAGATATTAACCAGGCCTCTGATGAAACCAGACAGTTCATCAGGGTGAGTGGTGTGGACGATGTCAACTTGCCAGATGTTTTAAATTTGTTTTGGTGTTTTTTTTCCCCTGATTTGAAAGGCCTCTGTCAGATGGCGTCTCTAAGTTAAGAGATTCACTGACACATTGCGATATCCCAGAAACAGGTTACTACCCTACTTAAGAAAATAAAAATAGGGAAGGCTGCTGGCCCTGATGCTATATGTGGGCGCTCACTGTGCTGCTGCGCTGACCAGCTTGGTGAAAACTTTACATTTTTAAAAAAAAAAATGTGTAGATAGTGGAAAAAGTTAAAAAGTATTTGGGCCCTTGGTATTTCACACATTTTAATTTATTTATTCCATTTCAAATACAAAATGTAAATCAGGCTTCTCAATATAAAATTTCAAAAATGATCATCTTTAAATTCAGTCTCAAAGCAAATCTCTACAATTTGATACAAATTAATTAAAACTAGAAGCACTCGGAGAGCGCAAACCTCCGCCAAGGACATAGGGTCACTGACGTTACATGGAATACCCTTTGGCAAAGAGACTTATTCCACGTTGTTTCACGCATCTGCCATCATGTTTCAGATTCAGTGGTTAAACTCTCTGGGGTCCGAGGGCAGTTTTGGACAGTTCACTCACCTGGCATAAATGTTTTATTATTGCTGTTAACAGCTGTACCTGCATCCCACAATCAAGTTTTATTTCTCTTTTTTTTTTCAGGACAACCTGGACTTTGAAAATATACAGTGAGGAAAATAAGTATTTGAACACCCTGGGATTTTGCAAGTTCTCCCACATAGAAATCATGGAGGGGTCTGAAATTTTCATCTTAGGTGCATGTCCACTGTGAGAGACATAACCTAAAAAAAAAAAAATCTGGAAATCACAATGTATGATTTTTTAAATAATTGATTTGTATGTTACTGCTGCAAATAAGTATTTGAACACCTGTGAAAATCAATGTTAATATTTGGTACAGTGGCCTTTGTTTGCAATTACAGAGGTCAAACGTTTCCTGTAGTTTTTCAACAGGTTTTCACACACTGCAGCAGGGATTTTGGTCCACTCCTCCATACAGATCTTCTCTAGATCTTTCAGGTTTGGAGTTTCAGCTCCCTCCAAAGATTTTCTATTGAGTTTCAGGTCTGGAGACTGGCCAGGCCACTCCAGGACCTTGAAATGCTTCTTACGGAGCCCCTCCTTAGTTGCCCTGGCTGTGTGTTTGGGGTCATTGTCATGCTGGAAGACCCAGGCATGACCCATCTTCAATGCTCTTACTGAGGGAAGGAGGTTGTTTGCCAAATCTCACAATACATGACACCATCCATCCTCCCTTCAATACGGTGCAGTCATCCTGTCCCCTTTGCAGAAGAGCACCCCCCAGAGTATGATGTTTCCACCCCCATGCTTCACGGTTGGGATGGTTTTCTTGGGGTTGTTCTCATCCTCTAAACATGATAAGTGGAGTTGATTCCAAAAAGCTCTATTCTGGTCTCATCTGACCACATGACCTTCTCCCATGCCTCCTCTGGATCATCCAGATGGTCACTGGTGAACTTCAAACGGGCCTGGACATGTGCTGGCTTGAGCAGGGGGACCTTGCCTGCCCTGCAGGATTTTTAAACCATGACAGCATCATGTGTTACTAATGTAATCTTTGTGACTGTGGTCCCAGCTCTCTTCAGGTCATTGATCAGGTCCTCCTGTGTAGTTCTGAGCTTTCTCAGAATCATCCTTACCCCACAAAGTCAGATCTTGCATGGAATCCCAGACCGAGGGAGATTGACAGTCATCTTGTGTTTCTTCCACTTTCTAATAAATAATCATAACAGTTGTCTTCTATCAAGCTGCTTGCCTGTTGTCCTGTAGTCCATCCCAGCCTTGTGCAGGTTCTACAGTTTTGTCCCTGGTGTCCTTAGACAGCTCTTTGGTCTTGGCTATGGTGGACAGGTTGGAGTGTGATTGATTGAGTGTGTGAACGGGTGTCTTTTATACAGGTAACAAGTTCAAACAGGTGCAGTTAGTACAGGTAAGAGTGCAGAATAAGAGGGCTTCTTAAAGAAGAATTACCAGGTCTGTGTGAGCCAGTATTCTTGCTGGTTGGTAGGGGTTCTGCTATGTTATGTTACTGCTGCAAATACTTATTTGCAGCAGTAACATATAAACAAATTATTAAAAAAAAATCATACATTGTGATTTCTGGATTTTATTTTATTTTTTAGATTATGTCTCTCAGATGGACATGTACCTAAGATGAAAATTTCAGACCCCTCCATGATTTCTAAGTGGGAGAACTTGCAAAACTGCAGGGTGTTCAAATACTTATTTTCCTCACTGTATATGCTATAGTTGTGTTTTATAAGTGTAATAAAGGTTTACAATCATAAATAAGAAAGAAACAAGTAAAGCGGAAAATAATTTTCCACACACATTTATTCAAAACACACAGCAAACTATAATAAACTAGTGACATATCACTCCTCATTACCAAAATTTAATGACTTCTAAGTTAGGCCAAGATACACCCCTGGTAATAAAAATTTAATTGAAATCCGTTGGGATTTTTTGAGTAATCCTGCTAACAAACCAACCAACAAACAAATGGACACAACCGAAAACATAACCTCCTTGGCAGAGGTAAATATAAAAGCCCAGTTGATGGTTGCATAAGTAAGGGGCACCTTTGGTAATACCTGTAATAATCAGTTTTATTGTCAGTTTTCTTCAGACAAGTCATGGATACATGAACATTTCCAAGGCACTGAATATGTTTTGGTCTTTATTTACATCAGTTATGAAGAAATACAAACAGTATGGCACTCTGATAAATCTGTGTGGAGTAGACAGTTCTCAAAAACTGAATGTACAAGAAGGAGAGGAGTGAGGATTTGACTGACTGATTGATTTAGAATTCCATGTAAAACATACAACAAATAACATGTTAAAACATATGCCTAATACATTTCATGGAATTTCAAGGATCAATCAATCAATCAATCAATTTTTTTATATAGCGCCAAATCACAACAAACAGTTGCCCCAAGGCGCTTTATATTGTAAGGCAAGGCCATACAATAATTATGTAAAACCCCAACGGTCAAAACGACCCCCTGTGAGCAAGCACTTGGCTACAGTGGGAAGGAAAAACTCCCTTTTAACAGGAAGAAACTCCAGCAGAACCAGGCTCAGGGAGGGGCAGTCTTCTGCTGGGACTGGTTGGGGCTGAGGGAGAGAACCAGGAAAAAGACATGCTGTGGAGGGGAGCAGAGATCAATCACTAATGATTAAATGCAGAGTGGTGCATACAGAGCAAAAAGAGAAAGAAACACTCAGTGCATCATGGGAACCCCCCAGCAGTCTACGTCTATAGCAGCATAACTAAGGGATGGTTCAGGGTCACCTGATCCAGCCCTAACTATAAGCTTTAGCAAAAAGGAAAGTTTTAAGCCTAATCTTAAAAGTAGAGAGGGTATCTGTCTCCCTGATCTGAATTGGGAGCTGGTTCCACAGGAGAGGAGCCTGAAAGCTGAAGGCTCTGCCTCCCATTCTACTCTTAAAAACACTAGGAACTACAAGTAAGCCTGCAGTCTGAGAGCGAAGCGCTCTATTGGGGTGATATGGTACTACGAGGTCCCTAAGATAAGATGGGACCTGATTATTCAAAACCTTATAAGTAAGAAGAAGAATTTTAATTATATTCTAGAATTAACAGGAAGCCAATGAAGAGAGGCCAATATGGGTGAGATATGCTCTCTCCTTCTAGTCCCCGTCAGTACTCTAGCTGCAGCATTTTGAATTAACTGAAGGCTTTTTAGGGAACTTTTAGGACAACCTGATAATAATGAATTACAATAGTCAGCCTAGAGGAAATAAATGCATGAATTAGTTTTTCAGCATCACTCTGAGACAAGACCTTTCTGATTTTAGAGATATTGCGTAAATGCAAAAAAGCAGTCCTACATATTTGTTTAATATGCGCTTTGAATGACATATCCTGATCAAAATGACTCCAAGATTTCTCACAGTTATAGAGGTCAGGGTAAGCCATCCAGAGTAAGGATCTGGTTAGACACCATGTTTCTAAGATTTGGGGGCCAAGTACAATAACTTCAGTTTTATCTGAGTTTAAAAGCAGGAATTAGAGGTCATCCATGTCTTTATGTCTGTAAGACAATCCTGCAGTTTAGCTAATTGGTGTGTGTCCTCTGGCTTCATGGATAGATAAAGCTGGGTATCATCTGCGTAACAATGAAAATTTAAGCAATACCGTCTAATACTACTGCCTAAGGGAAGCATGTATAAAAGTGAATAAATTGGTCCTAGCACAGAACCTTGTGGAACTCCATAATTAACTTTAGTCTGTGAAGAAGATTCCCCATTTACATGAACAAATTGTAATCTATTAGACAAATATGATTCAAACCACCACAGCGCAGTGCCTTTAATACCTATGGCATGCTCTAATCTCTGTAATAAAATTTTATGGTCAACAGTATCAAAAGCAGCACTGAGGTCTAACAGAACAAGCACAGAGATGAGTCCACTGTCCGAGGCCATAAGAAGATCATTTGTAACCTTCACTAATGCTGTTTCTGTACTATGATGAATTCTAAAACCTGACTGAAACTCTTCAAATAGACCATTCCTCTGCAGATGATCAGTTAGCTGTTTTACAACTACCCTTTGAAGAATTTTGAGAGAAAAGGAAGGTTGGAGATTGGCCTATAATTAGCTAAGATAGCTGGGTCAAGTGATGGCTTTTTAAGTAATGGTTTAATTACTGCCACCTTAAAAGCCTGTGGTACATAGCCAACTAACAGGTAGATTGATCAATTTAAGATCGAAGCATTAAATAATGGTAGGGCTTCCTTGAGCAGCCTGGTAGGAATGGGGTCTAATAACATGTTGATGGTTTGGATGAAGTAACTAATGAAATAACTAAAGAGTCTAACCAAATACCGGCATCACTGAAAGCAGCCAAAGATAACGATACGTCTTTGGGATGGTTATGAGTAATTTTTTCTCTAATAGTTAAAATTTTGTTAGCAAAGAAAGTCATGAAGTCATTACTAGTTAAAGTTAATGGAATACTCAGCTCAATAGAGCTCTGACTCTTTGTCAGCCTGGCTACAGTGCTGAAAAGAAACCTGGGGTTGTTCTTATTTTCTTCAATTAGCGATGAGTAGAAAGATGTCCTAGCTTTACGGAGGGCTTTTTTATAGAGCAACAGACTCTTTTTCCAGGCTAAGTGAAGATCTTCTAAATTAGTGAGACGCCATTTCCTCTCCAACTTACGGGTTATCTGCTTTAAGCTACGAGTTTGTGAGTTATACCACGGAGTCAGACACTTCTGATTTAAAGCTCTCTTTTTCAGAGGAGCTACAGCATCCAAAGTTGTCTTCAATGAGGATGTAAAACTATTGACGAGATACTCTATCTCCCTTACAGAGTTTAGGTAGCTACTCTGCACTGTGTTGGTATATGTCATTAGAGAACATAAAGAAGGAATCATATCCTTAAACCTAGTTACAGCGCTTTCTGAAAGACTTCTAGTGTAATGAAACTTATTCCCCACTGCTGGATAGTCCATCAGAGTAAATGTAAATGTTATTAAGAAATGATCAGACAGAGGGAGTTTTCAGGGAATACTGTTAAGTCTTCTATTTCCATACCATAAGTCAGAACAAGATCTAAGATATGATTAAAGTGGTGGGTGGACTCATTTACTTTTGAGCAAAGCCAATAGAGTCTAATAATAGATTAAATGCAGTGTTGAGGCTGTCATTCTCAGCATCTGTGTGGATGTTAAAATCGCCCACTATAATTATCTTATCTAAGCTAAGCACTAAGTCAGACAAAAGGTCTGAAAATTCACAGAGAACTCACAGTAACAACCAGGTGGACGATAGATAATAAATCTGGTTTTTGGTACTTCCAATTTGGATGGACAAGACTAAGAGACAAGCTTTCAAATGAATTAAAGCTCTGTCTGGGTTTTTGATTAATTAATATGCTGGAATGGAAGATTGCTGCTAATCCTCCGCCCCGGCCCGTACTACGAGCATTCTGACAGTTAGTGTGACTCGGGGGTGTTGACTCATTTAAACTAACATATTCATCCTGCTGTAACCAGGTTTCTGTTAGGCAGAATAAATCAATATGTTGATCAATTATTATATAATTTACCAACAGGGACTTAGAAGAGAGAGACCTAATGTTTAATAGACCATTTAACTGTTTTAGTCTGTGGTGCAGTTGAAGGTGCTATATTATTTTTTCTTTTTGAATTTTTATGCTTAAATAGATTTTTGCTGGTTATTGGTGGTCTGGGAGCAGGCACCGTCTCTACGGGGATGGGGTAATGAGGGGATGGCAGGGGGAGAGAAGCTGCAGAGAGTGTGTAAGACTACAACTCTGCTTCCTGGTCCCAACCCTGGATAGTCACGGTTTGGAGGATTTAAGAAAATTGGCCAGATTTCTAGAAATGAGAGCTGCTCCATCCAAAGTGGGATGGATGCCGTCTCTCCTAACAACCAGGTTTTCCCCAGAAGCTTTGCCAATTATCTATGAAGCCCACCTCATTTTTTGGACACCACTCAGACAGCCAGCAATTCAGGGAGAACATGCGGCTAAACATGTCACTCCTGGTCTGATTGGGGAGGGCCCAGAGAAAACTACAGAGTCCGACATTGTTTTTGCAAAGTTACACACCGATTTAATGTTAATTTTAGTGACCTCCGATTGGCGTAACCGGGTGTCATTACTGCCGACGTGAATTACAATCTTAAAATTTACGCTTAGCCTTAGCCAGCAGTTTCAAATTTCCTTCAATGTCGCCTGCTCTGGCCCCCGGAAGACAATTGACAATGGTTGCTGGTGTCGCTAACTTCACATTTCTCAAAACAGAGTCGCCAATAACCAGAGTTTGATCCTCGGCGAGTGGGGAAAAACGGTTAGAGATGTGAACGGGTTGGCGGTGTACACGGGGCTTCTGTTTAGGGCTATGCTTCTCCTCACAGTCACCCAGTCGGCCTGCTTTCCCGGCTGCTCGGATCTGCCAGGGGTACTAACGGCGGCTAAGCTACCTTGGGTCCGCACCGACTACAGGGGCCTGGCTAGCTGTAGAATTTTCCACGGTGCGGAGCCGAGTCTCCAATTCGCCCAGCCTGGCCTCCAAAGCTACGAATAAGCTTACACTTATTACAAGTACCATTACTTGCTAAAGGAGGCCGAGGAATAACTAAACATTTACACCCAGAGCAGAAAAAGTGCGGGAGAGACAGGAAAGCCGCCCATGACTAAACTCGGCTAAGAGCTAGTAGCTACGCTAACTAAGCGGATTCCTAAAAACAACGCAAAGTGCATAATGTGTAATAATTTAGAGGTGATTCAGCAGAAGGAGTGCTTTAGTTAAGGCACGTAAAAGATTACACTGGGAAAAACAAATCGTAATCTAGATAACTAGATCAATCTAACTGCGCAGATTAACAGCTAACAGATACAGAAAACACCGCTGGCTCCGGAACAGGAAGTGATACATACCGCAGTGAGAGCCAACCACCAGTAGAGGCAAGCAAGAGCAAGAGGATCCAACAAGAGGCAGTGATGATGGTGTTTAACACAAAAAGTCAAAGGACTTATTTCCATTGTGGTCCTTACATAAAACAACACAATAGGCAACAAAGATCAAATGTAGATACATAAATAAAAACATAATAACACTAAAAGAATTTCAAAAACTAAGAAGCAAATAAAATAAAATAAAATAACACATAGTTATACAAATTGGCTGGACTGACTTTCTAAAACACTGTTGAGCAAAAATGACTTGACCATTCTCTTAAAACAGTTAAGATTATCACAAATTTGAGCATCTGATGGCGTCTGATTCCAACTAAAAGCACCAATATTTTTAGCAACATTTGTGGTGTATCTTGGAATGAATAATGACGAGTGACTAGATCTAGTTCTAGGAAAGCCACCAAGACAAAGACAACCCAAAATAAGTTACAGAGGCTTCTCTGGCTGTGATTTGAGAAACTGTGCACAGTGCATGTTTTAATTTTGTATCAGCAGTTTTACATCTTCATGATGAAATGGAGCAGAGAGAATTTCTTTCACTAAAACATCAAATCTAGGCTTCCATCTCAGATGTACCTTCTGGCAAATTGTAGCTGAACTTTCAGGTCTTCTTTTTAAGAAAAGTCTCGTCTATACCAAATCATGACCTCAGCATAAACTGATAAATCAATGAGAAGTTCATTCTGTTAAACAAGTAACGAATGAACAAGTAATTTATAGTTTTAAATTTAATTTCAGTCCTTCATGATATAAAGGAATTAATAAATGAATATGATTCTTGAAATGAACACCAGCAGTTATGTTATTGTTGGTAATATAACAGATTACTAAGAAATTAAGAAATCGAGATGACTGGTGAGAGAGCTGCACGCTGTCTGTTATACATTCATCCAGCATGGCGGAAAGACATCTCTTAACATTATCTGCTGCAAAAGCTCAGGTAAGAAGAAGAAGAAGAAGAAGAGAAGAAGAAGAGAAGGTCTTTTTCATGTTCTTTTTCTTTACTGTCTTTTTTTAGAATTGTTTTTCAATAGAACAAGATAAGCAGTTCATTGGGAAACAGTATGAAACTGCAAATGCAGCGCTTTTAAGTAAGTAAATAAATAAATAAATGAAGCTGACGCTCGTCGTCGCGTGACGTCAGCGGAAATGAGCCCTGTCAACTGTCATGGCGGCTCTTTAGCTTCATTCACAGCGTTTGTTGTCAGTTTTTTGCTTTTTTGCTTATTTTTTTTTTCTTTCGGAAATATTGCATTTGTAAATGTTGTTAGGAGAATAACAGTGATACGTTTTTACTCCCAGAATAAGAGCAGGAAGCCGACTCCAGGTCAAATGAGGACTGTTTTGATGGTGGCAGAAAACCTTCTTTGGCTCAGTCGATTTCTAAAATCCTCTCCAAAGGTGCGCTTCCTTTTTTCAATTAGTCTTTATTTTAGCTGTAACACGCTCCCGACTGACGATTTTTTTTTTTCTTAATTGTAGATGTAAAGTTGTTTGGGTTACTGTTTATCTACACTTTATTTGGTCACATTCATGCAGGAAATGTATTTATTCTTATTGTTTTCTCTCCTCCCCACTGAAATCACTCCCTAAAACACGGATAGATGTCATTATTTTTATATATAACCTAAATACATCCTTGTCATTTGACTGGGGGTTTGTGTGTCATGTGATATTGATCCCATTTGCAGTTTTGGTTCCATAGATTTTGTACCATTGCACACCATGGCCACCTTAATGTAAAACATGGCAATGGTGCAGAGTTTAATACAAACATGGCGGGTTTGTTTTGGTGACAAACAGTGATTTGAATGAGCTTATTTCGAGCTCAAGTAGAAATGCTGTTGGATGAAGAACTCAACAAATTTCTGTTGCAATTTTTCATTGGACTGAGGAAAGCAGGCAGCAGTCTATACACAAAGAAGTCAATGCGCAGCATCAGGTATGGACTACATCATCATTTTAAGACCGTGAGAGATGCTGATATTTCCAAAGCTGCTATTTAAAGTTCCTGTTGGACTGTTTGAACATCTTAACCTCAAAGGACCAGTGACGCACACCAAAATGTAAGTCCCTTTCTCTTGTACATAAATTAATAAAATATCAAATGACAAGGATGACAATAGTGTGTTTTTTTTGTGGCCAAAAAATTAATAAATAAAAAAAAAGTCAGAAAAGGCAGTTTTACACAAATTCTTTCTTTCTAAACAGTGATACTTAAGTAAATGAAAAGTTGTAAACAGAAGGAAAAAAATGATTTATTTAAAGCTGTATGGCCTCTGGTTTTTGAAAAGATTGAAATCATAAAAAGTCTTCCGCACCACTCTAATTTTATTCCTTTGCATTTAAATAATTCGTAATATATTGCAGATTTGACCAAAATTCACACTTTTGGGAAACACTTTAGAATTTCAACCCCTGATGGGAAGAAATTCAAGTGATCAGATGCCGTGACCTACGTGTGATAGTGATGTCATAGATCATGTGAAGGCTTCCCCCTCTGCACGAGAACACTGGGAAGGACACAGCGACTGCCAGTCGGACTACAGAAAGACACCGTGATGTCAGGTGGCTGCTCGCTCAAACAGTATAAACCAAGATGGTGGAAAATGCTCAGAAACAGCTTATTTCTGTATAAATCTAATGTGTTTCTCTTATATTTTTTAAACATTACAGAGAAATAAATGTGTCAAAATCTAAAAACACTGTTTTTGAAACTAGATAACACCTCTGAAGTGATTTATAAGACATCTTACAGATGTTAGCATGCACACCCAAGCAACTCACATCAACCAAGTGGGTCAGGTCACTGCTAATCTCAAAACCTCATGCATGCACATAAGCGCTTACTCCTGCAGTCTGTCTGCATGATGGCGTTGAAATCTCAGTGCTCGTTTGATACCGTGGATCATCATATTCTACTCGGCAGGCTAGAGAATCATTTTGGGATTACTGTAAGGGCCCTTGCGTGGTTGACATCATACCTATCCAGTCATTCTCACTGTTTTTGTACAATAATGAAATTTGTGGTTCCACATGGATCCGTCTTAGGCCAACCTGCTTATCTCACTTTACCCCTTGGGCATATACTGCGGCGTTTTGGGATTGCCTTTCACTGCTATGCTGATGATACTCAATTGTACATGAGATTACTGTTGATAATCTCATCCACATAAAATCCTTAGAAGATTGCCTTGCATCAGTGAGAAGCTGGATGTCTAGAAACTTCCTACATTTAAACTCTGATAAGCCTGAAATGATGGTTCTTGGTCCAGTGAGACATCAGCATCAATTTGACCAGCTAATGCTTACCCTAGGCTCATGTGCCATACATCACACGGACAAAGTGAGGAACCTTGGGGTAATTTTTGATCCTACATTGTCTTTTGGCCTCCACATTAGAGATTACGAGAAGCGCTTTCTTCTACCTGCGAAATATAGCGAAGATTCATCCCATCATGTCTATGGCTGATGCTGAGACCCTGAGCCATGTGTTTATCTCTTCTAGATTGAACTACTGCAATGTTCTTTTTTCTGGTTTACCGCAGTCCAGCATTAGGGGTCTCCAATTGGTTCAAAATGCTGCTGCCAGACTTTTGACAGGAAGGAGAAAGTTTGACCACATTACACCCATTTTGACATCCCTTCACTGGCTTCCTGTCCCTGTGCGATCAGATTTTAAAGTTCTGCTGCTAACCTATTAAATTATTCATGGACTGGCTCCTCCCTACTTAGCTGACCTAATTAAACCCTATGTACCGGCCTGGGCTGTGCGTTCTCAGGGTGCAGGACTACTTTGTGTCCCTAAGGTGAATAAGAAGTCTGCGGGTCACAGAGCTTTCTCTTATCGTGCCCCTGTTCTGTGGAATGATCTCCCTGCATCAATAAAACAGTCAGATTCTGTGACTTTCAAGTCCAAACTTAAGACGCACTTCTTTTCCCTTTCATATGGCTAGCATACTGGCATAGTATGTTTCTATGGTTTTTACTTTTTACTCTTTTGCTGTACGTTAAAAAAAAAAAAAGTCATTCATTTTATTTGTTTTTTGAATTGTTTGTGTGAAGCACCTTGAGGTGACTCTGTTGTGATTTGGCGCCATATAACATTAATAAATTGAATTGAAAAGGAAATGAAAATATTCACTATCGATATTTCCCCCAGATAAAATGTCCTCTTCATTAAAATGAGCTGTAATTTTGCAACGTTACAAAAATAAACCAACATTATCATGCTTGGATTTCAGTAGAACCTACGTTTTGTGAAATTTGAAAGACCTTACAGCTTTAAATTGCTGTCTGTTCAAGTCATTTACATTAGAGTCTGACTGACACAAGATGCTTAAGTCTGAAACCGATTTCAATATTTGATGTTTCTAAAATCCAGTTTGCCGATATGTAGACCATTTTATATTTTTTTGCCCGCATTACATAGTATAAACAAAGATTTCCCCTAACATTTATTTGTGTAGTTTTTGTAATGAGTCCTCATAACGACAACATGACATAATGCAGTTTGAAATTAAACCCGTGTTACTGACATGAACAGAATTTTAACAGTTGAATTTTGTAGGCTAACAGGTCCAAAACACAGTAAGTTACAATACATAGATTATCTATGCAGTAATGCTTATGGTCGTTTCTGTGATCTTTCTTTTATACGTGGTAACTTTTTATTATTGTTAATGTGTGCGTTTCACATGAGGACTAGTAACTTACCATGAACACAGATGATTTCTGTGGTGCTCAGTCTTCTGTTAGCTGGTTGTTGTGTTCCACAAATGTGTGTTGACCACAGGGGAGCTACAGAGCTCTCTCTGGTAGACAGACTAGGCAGTGATAACAGTTGTGCCATAGTTCATCTTCTGTCTGTTTGTTTTTGTTTGTCCCCCCCCCCCCCTTTTTTTTTTAAGTTGTCATTTATTGGCTGTTGTAAACAGCAATACCAATTTATCTACAAGTACCCCATTTTGGCCAAATATATCGGCACATCAATTTATCAGTCTGGCTCTAATTTGTATTTTTGGGTGATGTGTGCTAGGTGTGTATTTTTGCTAGGTGTGCAGCCATGCAGTGTATGTGCTGTCCACTTTTCCTCTGAATGGTGATGGGGTATTTCCTGAAAGCACTGTTTCTAAAGAAACACGAGCAGGACTTCTCAGCTAGTTGAGGAAACTGCTGAGACACTTCCAAACTTCTCATTCTTAGATGTGTCATATTGTAGCCACTTAAATATTTGTTTCTGTTCACTCCTTATCGTCTTTTTGTCACATTTTTTTCTTGTTAGTTCAAGTTGTGCAATTACGTTAGCAGATTGAAACGGTTTGGTAAAGTCATACTTAAATAGCTTTGGTATATCGGTAGTCAGTAGCTGACTGCCAACAAGTACAAAACTGTTAACAGGAATTCTATGTACAGCTTTCTGTTTTTGTAGCATTTTGAAGTAAATGGCTTGAAGAACTGGGTTATTTGAGGGGCTGTTCGACTCGACATGTTTGTGTATCTGCATTTGTGAAGGCTTGCAGTACGGGGTGAGGATGAAGTTTTCATTTCAGTCTCTAAATCAAACCCGCCCTGGGGCGAGTAATTTGCCAGTTACTTATATGATACTCAAATAGAGTATTTTATGCTTACCACACTTCCACAGATGTCAGGGTTCTCCCCAGAAATTTTTAGTATAGCGGTGCTGTTGACAATTATCACCCAAGGTGGCACGCGTTGCAAGTCATTTTGACTAGTTTTAGATGCATTGAAAGCAAGAATAATAGACAAAAAATTGCACTTATGTTGTACTATCAAAGTTCTTCTTTTTTCATTTTTCTATCTAGGTTAAGAAAATAAATAACATTGAAAAGTTTAAAAACACATTAATATTTGATGGACACACTGTACCTTTAATCCAGTAAGACAGGCAGAGTTTTTCTGTCATGTTGAGGGACAGTTTAGGGTTTGTTTTTGTTTTTTTTTCTCTCAACATTTTTGAGTGGGATTGCACACTTTTTTTAAAAACAGTATAATCCCTAATTGTCTTGTTTGAACAAGCGCTAAATCTGGACTGATTTGATTGTCAAATCAGAATCAGATTTATTGCAAAGTTCTCACATACAGGTAATTTGATCTGGTGTCATTGGTGCATAAACAACAATAATAAAAAGAAAATGAAGACAATAATTCTGGAAGAAGTAACAAGAAGAAGTAAAGAAGAAAATCTGCTCTTTTAATGATGAAATCCTTCATGAAAACTTTCTGAATCAGTTTTTCACACTGTACTGTTTCACTGAGGCTGGGTGGTAAAATTGCTTCACTGCTTTTTTACAGCATGTAGCGACTGCTGTTCACACATTTTCCTCCTCCCTCTCTCTCGGAGCTCTTTTTATTGGAAGAATTTGACTGAGTTTGTTTTTTTTTTTTACTGTGAGATGCTGTGTGCTCTCTCTCCCTCTCCTCTCTCTCTCTCTCCTCTCTCTCCCTCTCTCCCCCCCCCCCCCCTCTCTCTCTCTCTCTCCTCTGCACTCCAGTGCTGTTCTGCTCGGCTCTCTGCTGGCGGCGGAAGGGCGAGCGGGCAGTTCAGCACAGACACATCCTGGCTGGATTTAAAAAAAAACTACCTGAGAGCAGGGCACAGTATAATGGCGCTGTCATAACACTATAATAGCGTAACGCTGTTGTTCCATTGTCTGAGGAGAACCCTGGATGTGTAGAAAGGCAGATTAACGAGGTCAGGTAAAGTAAAATGTCTTTAATTGCTATGATAAACTGTTGGGGTTGCAAAGCACAGTGACTTAAACATTGACTTTGTTGAAGTGACAAACCATTCATCTACTCATGCTTCCTGACAATGTTTGCTAACAAATAGATTTTATTTGTAGTGTTACAAAGGTCCTAAGATAACGGTGATGCAGGTAGTCTCATTCGCTGTTCCTGGAGGTGGCACATAGACAAGCTATGGTGATGAGCTCAAAGTCCAGGTAGTAAGTAATCTTGGGTAAGCAGTTGGTGTTTTTCCTGAGAACAGGCATTCTCAGAGAGACTGGAATGGTCTCCAAACCAAAGTTGCTGTCAAGCATCCTGCAGGAGTGGCTGGTATGGCAGCTGGCCTCATGTATGACCTGAGGCACCCGGTTCAAGTCAATGTTCTCCCTGGTGAGACATAAGGAGTAGGAATGGATGTTTGGTCAGTTACGTTTCTCTGTTTTCAGCTGCATCTTATGGGTGTTTTGGTTAATTTGATAGCGTATACTAAAATAAACCATGAATTTGTTTGTGTAGAAATGAGTGAAATGGGTCTAAGATAAAGTATTACTTTCATATTTTGCTAAATCCTGACAGCTAAGAAATTTCAAAGAATACATATGCATGTTTTTTTTTTTTTGTTTTGTTTTGGCTAGGTTTTCTAAAGCCTAGGCTTGTACCCTGTAAAGTGCAGTGAGCATTTGAATGAGGTTCTCTCCAAATTGTTAACATGATAAACCAAAATCAGTAAATTCTAACATCTTGTAACTCACTAAATTAACAGGGCACATAATGAGGATAACTGGTTAGCTGGGCTAGCACTACCTATTAGCCACTTAGCCAAATGCTAAGAGAAATGCAGTGTGGCTAAAAGGGCTTGGCTGAGGTGCTTAATGTCTTCCATATTTTGCCAATGCAATGTGTGGGTCAAGGAATCTAATTGTGGCTAAACAGAAAATACATTGTTTGTTAGCCTTATTGGCTAAAAAAATTAGATAGAACTTTATTGATCCCTTGGGAAGAGTCCCTCAAGGAAACTCAAGTTCCAGCAGTGTTGTATAGCACACACAGGGGAAGAAGCACACAGTGTCAAAGTGAAAGTAAAAAACAGTTTGCAATGAAAATACACAGTATAAATACCAGATAATACTGATCAATACTGATTTACTGGCTACTACTGTTCTTTTGTTCTGTAATTTTCTCTGGCCCCTCCCCAATCAGACCGGAGTGACATGTTTAGCCGCATGTTCTCCTTGAATTGCTGGCTGTCTGAGTGTGTCCAAAAAATGAGGTGGGCTTCATAGATATGGCACTTACCCCCAAAGTCAGATCTTGCATGGAATCCCAGACCGAGGGAGATTGACAGTCATCTTGTGTTTCTTCCACTTTCTAATAAATAATCATAACAGTTGTCTTCTATCAAGCTGCTTGCCTGTTGTCCTGTAGTCCATCCCAGCCTTGTGCAGGTCTACAGTTTTGTCCCTGGTGTCCTTAGACAGCTCTTTGGTCTTGGCTATGGTGGACAGGTTGGAGTGTGATTGATTGAGTGTGTGAACGGGTGTCTTTTATACAGGTAACAAGTTCAAACAGGTGCAGTTAGTACAGGTAAAGAGTGCAGAATAAGAGGGCTTCTTAAAGAAGAATTAACAGGTCTGTGTGAGCCAGTATTCTTGCTGGTTGGTAGGGGTTCTGCTATGTTATGTTACTGCTGCAAATACTTATTTGCAGCAGTAACATATAAACAAATTATTAAAAAAAATCATACATTGTGATTTCTGGATTTTATTTTATTTTTTTAGATTATGTCTCTCAGATGGACATGTACCTAAGATGAAAATTTCAGACCCCTCCATGATTTCTAAGTGGGAGAACTTGCAAAACTGCAGGGTGTTCAAATACTTATTTTCCTCACTGTATATGCTATAGTTGTGTTTTATAAGTGTAATAAAGGTTTACAATCATAAATAAGAAAGAAACAAGTAAAGCGGAAAATAATTTTCCACACACATTTATTCAAAACACAGCAAACTATAAAAACTAGTGACATATCACTCCTCATTACCAAAATTTAATGACTTCTAAGTTAGGCCAAGATACACCCCTGGTAATAAAAATTTAATTGAAATCCGTTGTGGATTTTTTGAGTAATCCTGCTAACAAACCAACCAACAAACAAATGGACACAACCGAAAACATAACCTCCTTGGCAGAGGTAAATATAAAAGCCCAGTTGATGGGTTGCATAAGTAAGGGGCACCTTTGGTATAATACCTGTAAATAATCAGTTTTATTGTCAGTTTTCTTCAGACAAGTCATGGATACATGAACATTTCCAAGTCACTGAATATGTTTTGGTCTTTATTTACATCAGTTATGAAGAAATACAAACAGTATGGCACTCTGATAAATCTGTGTGGAGTAGACAGTTCTCAAAAACTGAATGTACAAGAAGGAGAGGAGTGAGGATTTGACTGACTGATTGATTTAGAAATTCCATGTAAAACATACAACAAAATAACATGTTAAAACATATGCCTAATACATTTCATGGAATTTCAAGGATCAATCAATCAATCAATCAATTTTTTTTATATAGCGCCAAATCACAACAAACAGTTGCCCCAAGGCGCTTTATATTGTAGGCAAGGCCATACAATAATTATGTAAAACCCCAACAGGTCAAAACGACCCCCTGTGAGCAAGCACTTGGCTACAGTGGGAAGGAAAAACTCCCTTTTAACAGGAAGAAACCTCCAGCAGAACCAGGCTCAGGGAGGGGCAGTCTTCTGCTGGGACGGTTGGGCTGAGGGAGAGAACCAGGAAAAGACATGCTGTGGAGGGGAGCAGAGATCAATCACTAATGATTAAATGCAGAGGGTGCATACAGAGCAAAAAGAGAAAGAAACACTCAGTGCATCATGGGAACCCCCCAGCAGTCTACGTCTATAGCAGCATAACTAAGGGATGGGTTCAGGGTCACCTGATCCAGCCCTAACTATAAGCTTTAGCAAAAAGGAAAGTTTTAAAGCCTAATCTTAAAAGTAGAGAGGGTATCTGTCTCCCTGATCTGAATTGGGGAGCTGGTTCCACAGGAGAGGAGCCTGAAAGCTGAAGGCTCTGCCTCCCATTCTACTCTTACAAACCCTAGGAACTACAAGTAAGCCTGCAGTCTGAGAGCGAAGCGCTCTATTGGGGTGATATGGTACTACGAGGTCCCTAAGATAAGATGGGACCTGATTATTCAAAACCTTATAAGTAAGAAGAAGAAATTTTAAAATTATATTCTAGAATTAACAGGAAGCCAATGAAGAGAGGCCAATATGGGTGAGATATGCTCTCTCCTTCTAGTCCCCGTCAGTACTCTAGCTGCAGCATTTTGAATTAACTGAAGGCTTTTTAGGGAACTTTTAGGACAACCTGATAATAATGAATTACAATAGTCCAGCCTAGAGGAAATAAATGCATGAATTAGTTTTTCAGCATCACTCTGAGACAAGACCTTTCTGATTTTAGAGATATTGCGTAAATGCAAAAAAGCAGTCCTACATATTTGTTTAATATGCGCTTTGAATGACATATCCTGATCAAAAATGACTCCAAGATTTCTCACAGTATTACTAGAGGTCAGGGTAATGCCATCCAGAGTAAGGATCTGGTTAGACACCATGTTTCTAAGATTTGTGGGGCCAAGTACAATAACTTCAGTTTTATCTGAGTTTAAAAGCAGGAAATTAGAGGTCATCCATGTCTTTATGTCTGTAAAACAATCCTGCAGTTTAGCTAATTGGTGTGTGTCCTCTGGCTTCATGGATAGATAAAGCTGGGTATCATCTGCGTAACAATGAAAATTTAAGCAATACCGTCTAATAATACTGCCTAAGGGAAGCATGTATAAAGTGAATAAAATTGGTCCTAGCACAGAACCTTGTGGAACTCCATAATTAACTTTAGTCTGTGAAGAAGATTCCCCATTTACATGAACAAATTGTAATCTATTAGACAAATATGATTCAAACCACCACAGCGCAGTGCCTTTAATACCTATGGCATGCTCTAATCTCTGTAATAAAATTTTATGGTCAACAGTATCAAAAGCAGCACTGAGGTCTAACAGAACAAGCACAGAGATGAGTCCACTGTCCGAGGCCATAAGAAGATCATTTGTAACCTTCACTAATGCTGTTTCTGTACTATGATGAATTCTAAAACCTGACTGAAACTCTTCAAATAGACCATTCCTCTGCAGATGATCAGTTAGCTGTTTTACAACTACCCTTGAAGAATTTTTGAGAGAAAAGGAAGGTTGGAGATTGGCCTATAATTAGCTAAGATAGCTGGGTCAAGTGATGGCTTTTTAAGTAATGGTTTAATTACTGCCACCTTAAAAGCCTGTGGTACATAGCCAACTAACAAAGATAGATTGATCATATTTAAGATCGAAGCATTAAATAATGGTAGGGCTTCCTTGAGCAGCCTGGTAGGAATGGGGTCTAATAAACATGTTGATGGTTTGGATGAAGTAACTAATGAAAATAACTAAAGAGTCTAACCAAATACCGGCATCACTGAAAGCAGCCAAAGATAACGATACGTCTTTGGATGGTTATGAGTATTTTTTCTCTAATAGTTAAAATTTTGTTAGCAAAGAAAGTCATGAAGTCATTACTAGTTAAAGTTAATGGAATACTCAGCTCAATAGAGCTCTGACTCTTTGTCAGCCTGGCTACAGTGCTGAAAAGAAACCTGGGGTTGTTCTTATTTTCTTCAATTAGCGATGAGTAGAAAGATGTCCTAGCTTTACGGAGGGCTTTTTTATAGAGCAACAGACTCTTTTTCCAGGCTAAGTGAAGATCTTCTAAATTAGTGAGACGCCATTTCCTCTCCAACTTACGGGTTATCTGCTTTAAGCTACGAGTTTGTGAGTTATACCACGGAGTCAGACACTTCTGATTTAAAGCTCTCTTTTTCAGAGGAGCTACAGCATCCAAAGTTGTCTTCAATGAGGATGTAAAACTATTGACGAGATACTCTATCTCCCTTACAGAGTTTAGGTAGCTACTCTGCACTGTGTTGGTATATGTCATTAGAGAACATAAAGAAGGAATCATATCCTTAAACCTAGTTACAGCGCTTTCTGAAAGACTTCTAGTGTAATGAAACTTATTCCCCACTGCTGGATAGTCCATCAGAGTAAATGTAAATGTTATTAAGAAATGATCAGACAGAAGGGAGTTTTCAGGGAATACTGTTAAGTCTTCTATTTCCATACCATAAGTCAGAACAAGATCTAAGATATGATTAAAGTGGTGGGTGGACTCATTTACTTTTTGAGCAAAGCCAATAGAGTCTAATAATAGATTAAATGCAGTGTTGAGGCTGTCATTCTCAGCATCTGTGTGGATGTTAAAATCGCCCACTATAATTATCTTATCTAAGCTAAGCACTAAGTCAGACAAAAGGTCTGAAAATTCACAGAGAAACTCACAGTAACAACCAGGTGGACGATAGATAATAAATAAATCTGGTTTTTGGGACTTCCAATTTGGATGGACAAGACTAAGAGACAAGCTTTCAAATGAATTAAAGCTCTGTCTGGGTTTTTGATTAATTAATATGCTGGAATGGAAGATTGCTGCTAATCCTCCGCCCCGGCCCGTACTACGAGCATTCTGACAGTTAGTGTGACTCGGGGGTGTTGACTCATTTAAACTAACATATTCATCCTGCTGTAACCAGGTTTCTGTTAGGCAGAATAAATCAATATGTTGATCAATTATTATATAATTTACCAACAGGGACTTAGAAGAGAGAGACCTAATGTTTAATAGACCACATTTAACTGTTTTAGTCTGTGGTGCAGTTGAAGGTGCTATATTATTTTTTCTTTTTGAATTTTATGCTTAAATAGATTTTTGCTGGTTATTGGTGGTCTGGGAGCAGGCACCGTCTCTACGGGGATGGGGTAATGAGGGGATGGCAGGGGGAGAGAAGCTGCAGAGAGGTGTGTAAGACTACAACTCTGCTTCCTGGTCCCAACCCTGGATAGTCACGGTTTGGAGGATTTAAGAAAATTGGCCAGATTTCTAGAAATGAGAGCTGCTCCATCCAAAGTGGGATGGATGCCGTCTCTCCTAACAAGACCAGGTTTTCCCCAGAAGCTTTGCCAATTATCTATGAAGCCCACCTCATTTTTTGGACACCACTCAGACAGCCAGCAATTCAGGGAGAACATGCGGCTAAACATGTCACTCCTGGTCTGATTGGGGAGGGGCCCAGAGAAAACTACAGAGTCCGACATTGTTTTTGCAAAGTTACACACCGATTTAATGTTAATTTTAGTGACCTCCGATTGGCGTAACCGGGTGTCATTACTGCCGACGTGAATTACAATCTTACCAAATTTACGCTTAGCCTTAGCCAGCAGTTTCAAATTTCCTTCAATGTCGCCTGCTCTGGCCCCCGGAAGACAATTGACAATGGTTGCTGGTGTCGCTAACTTCACATTTCTCAAAACAGAGTCGCCAATAACCAGAGTTTGATCCTCGGCGAGTGTATCGTCGAGTGGGGAAAAACGGTTAGAGATGTGAACGGGTTGGCGGTGTACACGGGGCTTCTGTTTAGGGCTATGCTTCCTCCTCACAGTCACCCAGTCGGCCTGCTTTCCCGGCTGCTCGGGATCTGCCAGAGGAGAACTAACGGCGGCTAAGCTACCTTGGTCCGCACCGACTACAGGGGCCTGGCTAGCTGTAGAATTTTCCACGGTGCGGAGCCGAGTCTCCAATTCGCCCAGCCTGGCCTCCAAAGCTACGAATAAGCTACACTTATTACAAGTACCGTTACTGCTAAAGGAGGCCGAGGAATAACTAAACATTTCACACCCAGAGCAGAAAAGTGCGGGAGAGACAGAAGCCGCCATGCTAAACCGGCTAAGAGCTAGTAGCTACGCTAAGCTAGCGGATTCCTAAAAACACGCGAAGTGAATAATGTGTAAATAATTTAGAGGTGATTCAGCAGAAGGAGTGCTTTAGTTAAGGCACGTAAAGATTACACTGGGAAACAAATCGTAATCTAGATAACTAGATCAATCTAACTGCGCAGATTAAACAGCTAACAGATACAGAAAAACACCGCTGTGCTCCGGAACAGGAAGTGATACAATACTGCAGTGAGAGCCAACCACCAGTAGAGGCAAGCAAGAGCAAGAGGATCCAACAAGAGGCAGTGATGATGGTGTTTAACACAAAAAAGTCAAAGGACTTATTTCCATTGTGGTCCTTACATAAAACAACACAATAGGCAACAAAGATCAAATGTAGATACATAAATAAAAACATAATAACACTAAAAGAATTTCAAAAACTAAGAAGCAAATAAAATAAAATAAAATAACACATAGTTATACAAATTGGCTGGACTGACTTTCTAAAACACTGTTGAGCAAAAATGACTTGACCATTCTCTTAAAACAGTTAAGATTATCACAAATTTGAGCATCTGATGGCGTCTGATTCCAACTAAAAGCACCAATATTTTTAGCAACATTTGTGGTGTATCTTGGAATGAATAATGACGAGTGACTAGATCTAGTTCTAGGAAAGCCACCAAGACAACCAGACAACCCAAAATAAGTTACAGAGGCTTCTCTGGCTGTGATTTGAGAAACTGTGCACAGTGCATGTTTTAATTTTGTATCAGCAGTTTTACATCTTCATGATGAAATGGAGCAGAGAGAATTTCTTTCACTAAAACATCAAATCTAGGCTTCCATCTCAGATGTACCTTCTGGCAAATTGTAGCTGAACTTTCAGGTCTTCTTTTTAAGAAAAGTCTCGTCTATACCAAATCATGACCTCAGCATAAACTGATAAATCAATGAGAAGTTCATTCTGTTAAACAAGTAACGAATGAACAAGTAATTTATAGTTTTAAATTTAATTTCAGTCCTTCATGATATAAAGGAATTAATAAATGAATATGATGTCTTGAAATGAACACCAGCAGTTATGTTATTGTTGGTAATATAACAGATTACTAAGAAATTAAGAAATCGAGATGACTGGTGAGAGAGCTGCACGCTGTCTGTTATACATTCATCCAGCAGATGGCGGAAAGACATCTCTTAACATTATCTGCTGCAAAAGCTCAGGTAAGAAGAAGAAGAAGAAGAAGAAGAAGAAGAAGAAGAAGAAGAAGAAGGTCTTTTTCATGTTCTTTTTCTTTACTGTCTTTTTTTAGAATTGTTTTTCAATAGAACAAGATAAGCAGTTCATTGGGAAACAGTATGAAACTGCAAATGCAGCGCTTTTAAGTAAGTAAATAAATAAATAAATGAAGCTGACGCTCGTCGTCGCGTGACGTCAGCGGAAATGAGCCCTGTCAACTGTCATGGCGGCTCTTTAGCTTCATTCACAGCGTTTGTTGTCAGTTTTTTGCTTATTTTAAGGATTTTTTTTTTCTTTCGGAAATATTGCATTTGTAAATGTTGTTAGGAGAATAACAGTGATACGTTTTTACTCCCAGAATAAGAGCAGGAAGCCGACTCCAGGTCAAAATGAGGACTGTTTTGATGGTGGCAGAAAAACCTTCTTTGGCTCAGTCGATTTCTAAAATCCTCTCCAAAGGTGCGCTTCCTTTTTTCAATTATTAGTCTTTATTTTAGCTGTAACACGCTCCCGACTGACGATTTTTTTTTTCTTAATTGTAGATGTAAAGTTGTTTGGGTTACTGTTTATCTACACTTTATTTGGTCACATTCATGCAGGAAATGTATTTTATTCTTATTGTTTTCTCTCCTCCCCACTGAAATCACTCCCTAAAACACGGATAGATGTCATTATTTTTATATATAACCTAAATACATCCTTGTCATTTGACTGGGGGTTTGTGTGTCATGTGATATTGATCCCATTTGCAGTTTTGGTTCCATAGATTTTGTACCATTGCACACCATGGCCACCTTAATGTAAAAACATGGCAATGGTGCAGAGTTTAAATACAAACATGGCAGGGTTTGTTTTGGTGACAAACAGTGATGTGAATGAGCTTATTTCGAGCTCAAGTAGAAATGCTGTTGGATGAAGAACTCAACAAATTTCTGTTGCAATTTTTCATTGGACTGAGGAAAGCAGGCAGCAGTCTATACACAAAGAAGTCAATGCGCAGCATCAGGTATGGACTACATCATCATTTTAAGACCGTGAGAGATGCTGATATTTCCAAAGCTGCTATTTAAAGTTCCTGTTGGACTGTTTGAACATCTTAACCTCAAAGGACCAGTGACGCACACCAAAATGTAAGTCCCTTTTCTCTTGTACATAAATTAATAAAATATCAAATGACAAGGATGACAATAGTGTGTTTTTTTTGTGGCCAAAAAATTAATAAATAAAAAAAAAGTCAGAAAAGGCAGTTTTACACAAATTCTTTCTTTCTAAACAGTGATACTTAAGTAAATGAAAAGTTGTAAACAGAAGGAAAAAAAATGATTTATTTAAAGCTGTATGGCCTCTGGTTTTTGAAAAGATTGAAATCATAAAAAGTCTTCCGCACCACTCTAATTTTATTCCTTTGCATTTAAATAATTCGTAATATATTGCAGATTTGACCAAAATTCACACTTTTGGGAAACACTTTAGAATTTCAACCCCTGATGGGAAGAAATTCAAGTGATCAGATGCCGTGACCTACGTGTGATAGTGATGTCATAGATCATGTGAAGGCTTCCCCCACTCTGCACGAGAACACTGGGAAGGACACAGCGACTGCCAGTCGGACTACAGAAAGACACCGTGATGTCAGGTGGCTGCTCGCTCAAACAGTATAAACCAAGATGGTGGAAAATGCTCAGAAACAGCTTATTTCTGTATAAATCTAATGTGTTTCTCTTATATTTTTTAAACATTACAGAGAAATAAATGTGTCAAAATCTAAAAACACTGTTTTTGAAACTAGATAACACCTCTGAAGTGATTTATAAGACATCTTACAGATGTTAGCATGCACACCCAAGCAACTCACATCAACCAAGTGGGTCAGGTCACTGCTAATCTCAAAACCTCATGCATGCACATAAGCGCTTACTCCTGCAGTCTGTCTGCATGATGGCGTTGAAAGATCTCAGTGCTGCGTTTGATACCGTGGATCATCATATTCTACTCGGCAGGCTAGAGAATCATTTTGGGATTACTGTAAGGGCCCTTGCGTGGTTGACATCATACCTATCCAGTCATTCTCACTGTTTTTTGTACAATAATGAAATTTGTGGTTCCACATGGATCCGTCTTAGGCCAACCTGCTTATCTCACTTTACCCCTTGGGCATATACTGCGGCGTTTTGGGATTGCCTTTCACTGCTATGCTGATGATACTCAATTGTACATGAGATTACTGTTGATAATCTCATCCACATAAAATCCTTAGAAGATTGCCTTGCATCAGTGAGAAGCTGGATGTCTAGAAACTTCCTACATTTAAACTCTGATAAGCCTGAAATGATGGTTCTTGGTCCAGTGAGACATCAGCATCAATTTGACCAGCTAATGCTTACCCTAGGCTCATGTGCCATACATCACACGGACAAAGTGAGGAACCTTGGGGTAATTTTTGATCCTACATTGTCTTTTGGCCTCCACATTAGAGATTACGAGAAGCGCTTTCTTCTACCTGCGAAATATAGCGAAGATTCATCCCATCATGTCTATGGCTGATGCTGAGACCCTGAGCCATGTGTTTATCTCTTCTAGATTGAACTACTGCAATGTTCTTTTTTCTGGTTTACCGCAGTCCAGCATTAGGGGTCTCCAATTGGTTCAAAATGCTGCTGCCAGACTTTTGACAGGAAGGAGAAAGTTTGACCACATTACACCCATTTTGACATCCCTTCACTGGCTTCCTGTCCCTGTGCGATCAGATTTTAAAGTTCTGCTGCTAACCTATTAAATTATTCATGGACTGGCTCCTCCCTACTTAGCTGACCTAATTAAACCCTATGTACCGGCCTGGGCTGTGCGTTCTCAGGGTGCAGGACTACTTTGTGTCCCTAAGGTGAATAAGAAGTCTGCGGGTCACAGAGCTTTCTCTTATCGTGCCCCTGTTCTGTGGAATGATCTCCCTGCATCAATAAAACAGTCAGATTCTGTGACTTTCAAGTCCAAACTTAAGACGCACTTCTTTTCCCTTTCATATGGCTAGCATACTGGCATAGTATGTTTCTATGGTTTTTACTTTTTACTCTTTTGCTGTACGTTAAAAAAAAAAAAGTCATTCATTTTATTTTGTTTTTTGAATTGTTTTGTGTGAAGCACCTTGAGGTGACTCTGTTGTGATTTGGCGCCATATAACATTAATAAATTGAATTGAAAAGGAAATGAAAATATTCACTATCGATATTTCCCCCAGATAAATATGTCCTCTTCATTAAAATGAGCTGTAATTTTGCAACGTTACAAAAATAAACCAACATTATCATGCTTGGATTTCAGTAGAACCTACGTTTTGTGAAATTTGAAAGACCTTACAGCTTTAAATTGCTGTCTGTTCAAGTCATTTACATTAGAGTCTGACTGACACAAGATGCTTAAGTCTGAAACCGATTTCAATATTTGATGTTTCTAAAATCCAGTTTGCCGATATGTAGACCATTTTATATTTTTTTGCCCGCATTACATAGTATAAACAAAGATTTCCCCTAACATTTATTTTGTGTAGTTTTTGTAATGAGTCCTCATAACGACAACATGACATAATGCAGTTTGAAATTAAACCCGTGTTACTGACATGAACAGAATTTTAACAGTTGAATTTTGTAGGCTAACAGGTCCAAAACACAGTAAGTTACAATACATAGATTATCTATGCAGTAATGCTTATGGTCGTTTCTGTGATCTTTCTTTTATACGTGGTAACTTTTTATTATTGTTAATGTGTGCGTTTCACATGAGGACTAGTAACTTACCATGAACACAGATGATTTCTGTGGTGCTCAGTCTTCTGTTAGCTGGTTGTTGTGTTCCACAAATGTGTGTTGACCACAGGGGAGCTACAGAGCTCTCTCTGGTAGACAGACTAGGCAGTGATAACAGTTGTGCCATAGTTCATCTTCTGTCTGTTTGTTTTTGTTTGTCCCCCCCCCCCCCTTTTTTTTTTAAGTTGTCATTTATTGGCTGTTGTAAACAGCAATACCAATTTATCTACAAGTACCCCATTTTGGCCAAATATATCGGCACATCAATTTATCAGTCTGGCTCTAATTTGTATTTTTGGGTGATGTGTGCTAGGTGTGTATTTTTGCTAGGTGTGCAGCCATGCAGTGTATGTGCTGTCCACTTTTCCTCTGAATGGTGATGGGGTATTTCCTGAAAGCACTGTTTCTAAAGAAACACGAGCAGGACTTCTCAGCTAGTTGAGGAAACTGCTGAGACACTTCCAAACTTCTCATTCTTAGATGTGTCATATTGTAGCCACTTAAATATTTGTTTCTGTTCACTCCTTATCGTCTTTTTGTCACATTTTTTTCTTGTTAGTTCAAGTTGTGCAATTACGTTAGCAGATTGAAACGGTTTGGTAAAGTCATACTTAAATAGCTTTGGTATATCGGTAGTCAGTAGCTGACTGCCAACAAGTACAAAACTGTTAACAGGAATTCTATGTACAGCTTTCTGTTTTTGTAGCATTTTGAAGTAAATGGCTTGAAGAACTGGGTTATTTGAGGGGCTGTTCGACTCGACATGTTTGTGTATCTGCATTTGTGAAGGCTTGCAGTACGGGGGTGAGGATGAAGTTTTCATTTCAGTCTCTAAATCAAACCCGCCCTGGGGCGAGTAATTTGCCAGTTACTTATATGATACTCAAATAGAGTATTTTATGCTTACCACACTTCCACAGATGTCAGGGTTCTCCCCAGAAATTTTAGTATAGCGGTGCTGTTGACAATTATCACCCAAGGTGGCACGCGTTGCAAGTCATTTTGACTAGTTTTAGATGCATTGAAAGCAAGAATAATAGACAAAAAATTGCACTTATGTTGTACTATCAAAGTTCTTCTTTTTTCATTTTTCTATCTAGGTTAAGAAAATAAATAACATTGAAAAGTTTAAAAACACATTAATATTTGATGGACACACTGTACCTTTAATCCAGTAAGACAGGCAGAGTTTTTCTGTCATGTTGAGGGACAGTTTAGGGTTTGTTTTTGTTTTTTTTTCTCTCAACATTTTTGAGTGGGATTGCACACTTTTTTTAAAAACAGTATAATCCCTAATTGTCTTGTTTGAACAAGCGCTAAATCTGGACTGATTTGATTGTCAAATCAGAATCAGATTTATTGCAAAGTTCTCACATACAGGTAATTTGATCTGGTGTCATTGGTGCATAAACAACAATAATAAAAAGAAAATGAAGACAATAATTCTGGAAGAAGTAACAAGAAGAAGTAAAGAAGAAAATCTGCTCTTTTAATGATGAAATCCTTCATGAAAAACTTTCTGAATCAGTTTTTCACACTGTACTGTTTCACTGAGGCTGGGTGGTAAAATTGCTTCACTGCTTTTTTACAGCATGTAGCGACTGCTGTTCACACATTTTCCTCCTCCCTCTCTCTCGGAGCTCTT
Source organism: Thalassophryne amazonica (assembly GCF_902500255.1). Lineage (NCBI taxonomy): Eukaryota > Metazoa > Chordata > Actinopteri > Batrachoidiformes > Batrachoididae > Thalassophryne > Thalassophryne amazonica. The sequence continues at coordinate 127,392,661 of NC_047107.1, forward strand.
TTTATTGGAAGAATTTGACTGAGTTTGTTTTTTTTTTTTACTGTGAGATGCTGTGTGCTCTCTCTCCCTCTCCCTCTCTCTCTCTCTCTCTCTCTCTCCCTCTCTCCCCCCCCCCCCCCCCCCTCTCTCTCTCTCTCTCTCTCTGCACTCCAGTGCTGTTCTGCTCGGCTCTCTGCTGGCGGCGGAAGGGCGAGCGGGCAGTTCAGCACAGACACATCCTGGCTGGATTTAAAAAAAAAACTACCTGAGAGCAGGGCACAGTATAATGGCGCTGTCATAACACTATAATAGCGTAACGCTGTTGTTCCATTGTCTGAGGAGAACCCTGGATGTGTAGAAAGGCAGATTAACGAGGTCAGGTAAAGTAAAATGTCTTTAATTGCTATGATAAACTGTTGGGGTTGCAAAGCACAGTGACTTAAACATTGACTTTGTTGAAGTGACAAACCATTCATCTACTCATGCTTCCTGACAATGTTTGCTAACAAATAGATTTTATTTGTAGTGTTACAAAGGTCCTAAGATAACGGTGATGCAGGTAGTCTCATTCGCTGTTCCTGGAGGTGGCACATAGACAAGCTATGGTGATGAGCTCAAAGTCCAGGTAGTAAGTAATCTTGGGTAAGCAGTTGGTGTTTTTCCTGAGAACAGGCATTCTCAGAGAGACTGGAATGGTCTCCAAACCAAAGTTGCTGTCAAGCATCCTGCAGGAGTGGCTGGTATGGCAGCTGGCCTCATGTATGACCTGAGGCACCCGGTTCAAGTCAATGTTCTCCCTGGTGAGACATAAGGAGTAGGAATGGATGTTTGGTCAGTTACGTTTCTCTGTTTTCAGCTGCATCTTATGGGTGTGTTTTGGTTAATTTGATAGCGTATACTAAAATAAACCATGAATTTGTTTGTGTAGAAATGAGTGAAATGGGTCTAAGATAAAGTATTACTTTCATATTTTGCTAAATCCTGACAGCTAAGAAATTTCAAAGAATACATATGCATGTTTTTTTTTTTTTTGTTTTGTTTTGGCTAGGTTTTTCTAAAGCCTAGGCTTGTACCCTGTAAAGTGCAGTGAGCATTTGAATGAGGTTCTCTCCAAATTGTTAACATGATAAACCAAAATCAGTAAATTCTAACATCTTGTAACTCACTAAATTAACAGGGCACATAATGAGGATAAACTGGTTAGCTGGGCTAGCACTACCTATTAGCCACTTAGCCAAATGCTAAGAGAAATGCAGTGTGGCTAAAAGGGCTTGGCTGAGGTGCTTAATGTCTTCCATATTATTTGCCAATGCAATGTGTGGGTCAAGGAATCTAATTGTGGCTAAACAGAAAATACATTGTTTGTTAGCCTTATTGGCTAAAAAAATTAGATAGAACTTTATTGATCCCTTGGGAAGAGTCCCTCAAGGAAACTCAAGTTCCAGCAGTGTTGTATAGCAGCACACAGGGGAAGAAGCACACAGTGTCAAAAGTGAAAGTAAAAAACAGTTTGCAATGAAAATACACAGTATAAATACCAGATAATACTGATCAATACTGATTTACTGGCTACTACTGTTCTTTTGTTCTGTAATTTTCTCTGGGCCCCTCCCCAATCAGACCGGGAGTGACATGTTTAGCCGCATGTTCTCCTTGAATTGCTGGCTGTCTGAGTGGTGTCCAAAAAATGAGGTGGGCTTCATAGATAATTGGCAAAGCTTCTGGGGAAAACCTGGTCTTGTTAGGAGAGACAGCATCCATCCCACTTTGGATGGAGCAGCTCTCATTTCTAGAAATCTGGCTAATTTTCTTAAATCCTCCAAACCGTGACTATCCAGGGTTGGGACCAGGAAGCAGAGTTGTAGTCTTACACACCTCTCTGCAGCTTCTCTCCCCCTGCCATCCCCTCATTACCCCATCCCCGTAGAGACGGTGCCTGCTCCCAGACTACCAATAACCAGCAAAAATCTATTTAAGCATAAAAATTCAAAAAGAAAAAATAATATAGCACCTTCAATTGCACCACAGACTAAAACAGTTAAATGTGGTCTATTAAACATTAGGTCTCTCTCTTCTAAGTCCCTGTTGGTAAATGATATAATAATTGATCAACATATTGATTTATTCTGCCTACAGAAACCTGGTTACAGCAGGATGAATATGTTAGTTTAAATGAGTCAACACCCCCGAGTCACACTAACTGTCAGAATGCTCGTAGCACGGGCCGGGGCGGAGGATTAGCAGCAATCTTCCATTCCAGCTTATTAATTAATCAAAAACCCAGACAGAGCTTTAATTCATTTGAAAGCTTGTCTCTTAGTCTTGTCCATCCAAATTGGAAGTCCCAAAAACCAGTTTTATTTGTTATTATCTATCGTCCACCTGGTCGTTACTGTGAGTTTCTCTGTGAATTTTCAGACCTTTTGTCTGACTTAGTGCTTAGCTCAGATAAGATAATTATAGTGGGCGATTTTAACATCCACACAGATGCTGAGAATGACAGCCTCAACACTGCATTTAATCTATTATTAGACTCTATTGGCTTTGCTCAAAAAGTAAATGAGTCCACCCACCACTTTAATCATATCTTAGATCTTGTTCTGACTTATGGTATGGAAATAGAAGACTTAACAGTATTCCCTGAAAACTCCCTTCTGTCTGATCATTTTTTAATAACATTTACATTTACTCTGATGGACTACCCAGCAGTAGGGAATAAGTTTCATTACACTAGAAGTCTTTCAGAAAGCGCTGTAACTAGGTTTAAGGATATGATTCCTTCTTTATGTTCTCTAATGCCATATAACAACACAGTGCAGAGTAGCTACCTAAACTCTGTAAGGGAGATAGAGTATCTCGTCAATAGTTTTACATCCTCATTGAAGACAACTTTGGATGCTGTAGCTCCTCTGAAAAAGAGAGCTTTAAATCAGAAGTGTCTGACTCCATGGTATAACTCTCAAACTCGTAGCTTAAAGCAGATAACCCGTAAGTTGGAGAGGAAATGGCGTCTCACTAATTTAGAAGATCTTCACTTAGCCTGGAAAAAGAGTCTGTTGCTCTATAAAAAAGCCCTCCGTAAAGCTAGGACATCTTTCTACTCATCACTAATTGAAGAAAATAAGAACAACCCCAGGTTTCTTTTCAGCACTGTAGCTAGGCTGACAAAGAGTCAGAGCTCTATTGAGCTGAGTATTCCATTATCTTTAACTAGTAATGAGTTCATGACTTTCTTTGCTAACAAAATTTTAACTATTAGAGAAAAAATTACTCATAACCATCCCAAAGACGTATCGTTATCTTTGGCTGCTTTCAGTGATGCCGGTATTTGGTTAGACTCTTTCTCTCCGATTGTTCTGTCTGAGTTATTTTCATTAGTTACTTCATCCAAACCATCAACATGTTTATTAGACCCCATTCCTACCAGGCTGCTCAAGGAAGCCCTACCATTATTTAATGCTTCGATCTTAAATATGATCAATCTATCTTTGTTAGTTGGCTATGTACCACAGGCTTTTAAGGTGGCAGTAATTAAACCATTACTTAAAAAGCCATCACTTGACCCAGCTATCTTAGCTAATTATAGGCCAATCTCCAACCTTCCTTTTCTCTCAAAAATTCTTGAAAGGGTAGTTGTAAAACAGCTAACTGATCATCTGCAGAGGAATGGTCTATTTGAAGAGTTTCAGTCAGGTTTTAGAATTCATCATAGTACAGAAACAGCATTAGTGAAGGTTACAAATGATCTTCTTATGGCCTCGGACAGTGGACTCATCTCTGTGCTTGTTCTGTTAGACCTCAGTGCTGCTTTTGATACTGTTGACCATAAAATTTTATTACAGAGATTAGAGCATGCCATAGGTATTAAAGGCACTGCGCTGCGGTGGTTTGAATCATATTTGTCTAATAGATTACAATTTGTTCATGTAAATGGGGAATCTTCTTCACAGACTAAAGTTAATTATGGAGTTCCACAAGGTTCTGTGCTAGGACCAATTTTATTCACTTTATATATGCTTCCCTTAGGCAGTATTATTAGACGGTATTGCTTAAATTTTCATTGTTACGCAGATGATACCCAGCTTTATCTATCCATGAAGCCAGAGGACACACACCAATTAGCTAAACTGCAGGATTGTCTTACAGACATAAAGACATGGATGACCTCTAATTTCCTGCTTTTAAACTCAGATAAAACTGAAGTTATTGTTCTTGGCCCCACAAATCTTAGAAACATGGTGTCTAACCAGATCCTTACTCTGGATGGCATTACCCTGACCTCTAGTAATACTGTGAGAAATCTTGGAGTCATTTTTGATCAGGATATGTCATTCAAAGCGCATATTAAACAAATATGTAGGACTGCTTTTTTGCATTTACGCAATATCTCTAAAATCAGAAAGGTCTTGTCTCAGAGTGATGCTGAAAAACTAATTCATGCATTTATTTCCTCTAGGCTGGACTATTGTAATTCATTATTATCAGGTTGTCCTAAAAGTTCCCTAAAAAGCCTTCAGTTAATTCAAAATGCTGCAGCTAGAGTGCTGACGGGGACTAGAAGGAGAGAGCATATCTCACCCATATTGGCCTCTCTTCATTGGCTTCCTGTTAATTCTAGAATAGAATTTAAAATTCTTCTTCTTACTTATAAGGTTTTGAATAATCAGGTCCCATCTTATCTTAGGGACCTCGTAGTACCATATCACCCCAATAGAGCGCTTCGCTCTCAGACTGCAGGCTTACTTGTAGTTCCTAGGGTTTGTAAGAGTAGAATGGGAGGCAGAGCCTTCAGCTTTCAGGCTCCTCTCCTGTGGAACCAGCTCCCAATTCAGATCAGGGAGACAGACACCCTCTCTACTTTTAAGATTAGGCTTAAAACTTTCCTTTTTGCTAAAGCTTATAGTTAGGGCTGGATCAGGTGACCCTGAACCATCCCTTAGTTATGCTGCTATAGACGTAGACTGCTGGGGGGTTCCCATGATGCACTGTTTCTTTCTCTTTTTGCTCTGTATGCACCACTCTGCATTTAATCATTAGTGATCGATCTCTGCTCCCCTCCACAGCATGTCTTTTTCCTGGTTCTCTCCCTCAGCCCCAACCAGTCCCAGCAGAAGACTGCCCCTCCCTGAGCCTGGTTCTGCTGGAGGTTTCTTCCTGTTAAAAGGGAGTTTTTCCTTCCCACTGTAGCCAAGTGCTTGCTCACAGGGGGTCGTTTTGACCGTTGGGGTTTTACATCATTATTGTATGGCCTTGCCTTACAATATAAAGCGCCTTGGGGCAACTGTTTGTTGTGATTTGGCGCTATATAAAAAAAAAAATTGATTGATTGATTGATACTGTTCCTCCCCTTCCCAACCTCTGTCTTCCTAATATATAATTTATATACGAAGTTTATATTTTGCTGGAAGCAGCAAGCACGCACCTAGTGATAGTTGACCGGAACTCATTGCTGGCTAGTTCAACTGACTTCATCATAGAGGGTATTTCAACATGGCGACGTCCTCGGCATTGAGTGTTGGTGCTAATTTTTCATCTTTAAATGCTGTTTTGGGTGCCATAAAGTCATTTGAATCGGAACAGAAAATCACCTACTGGCGGAGGGATTCTCAGATGCTAAAAGCAGCTCGAGGGATTCTCAGATGCTAAAAGCAGCTCGAGGGATTCTCAGATGCTAAAAGCAACTCGAGGGATTCTCAGATTCTAAAAGCAGCTCAAAAACGTGGCATAGCCGTGCCCGAAATTATTTCCACCGTGTGGCGAAAATTATTTCCATTGTGCCCGAAATGATTTTTATTGCCATGCCCAAAATTATGTTCACTGGCACTATTCACCACGCGGTGGAAATAATTTTTGCAGTCTTGGTAATTTTCTGTGTAGGGCGAGGATGATAAACAAAACCTTCAAATTCAAGACAATAAAAACGAAAATAGAAAAGTCCACGTCGGCATGTGTGTTTATCCCGTTTTGTTTTTTTTCTCTCTGTCAGTGTCGTGTCTGCAAAACCTTCAGTCAGTCTACCCCTGAAAATAGTGAATGGTAAAATATGCAAATTTTCAATAATGAAAATCAACAGTATCAAGCTACTGTCTTGAATGTGAAATAAGGAGATCTTAAACTCTGATCACCTTTAAGTTCCCACCCAACCGCGGCCATTCCGTTCCATCGTGAATAAATTTAGATGGCTGGCAAAACAGCGCAACCTGCCATTTTGCTGGTGCCGCGTACGGCGAAATATCGTCCAGTTCAACTTTGCTGAGGGTGCCGCCATGTTGAAATAAACTCTACAATGATGTCATTTGAACTAGCCAATCAGCAAGGGGATCCAGTCAAATATCGCTGGGTGCGTGTTTGCCGTATCCAGCAAAATATAATCTGCCATTTATATGTCACAGCACTAACCCAGATTAGATTGATTAAATTTGGTGCATCATATCATATTCCATATATCGTATATCCCATGGAATTTGTCTGCCACCTGCTGGATGGTTGATGGGTGCTGGATTGATGATGGAAATTAGGAGCAGGTGTGGTTGAAGTTACATGGAGTTTGAAATAAGCTTGCCTCTATTTTCTTTTTTGTTTGTTTGTTTTCTTTTTTCATTTACAAAGCCTAGGTCTGGTTGGCACTCAGGCTGTCACTGCGTCTTTTATATGGTGAGTGAGATGTTTATTGTGTTTACCAGTTAGTGATGCACACTTTGTAAAATGACTCACAGATAACTCCAGGTAGCAATGCTGCGCTCGTTGATGTGGCTGGGCAGGTTAACTAGCTGGCTGTAGTAATTTTGCAGGCTGGCTGTGCAGAAGGACTCGTCTACACACTGGCTGCCCAGCGGCATAGTTAAACGCCTTTGGAAGGCCAGCAGGATCAGCAGAAAGAGGCTCAGCAGCTACAGACCGACAAAAGAAAACAGCATCGTGTGACACTTTACCACAACACTTAATGAAGCCGACTGGAGCTGTCCACGTACCTGAAAAAGACTTGTTCAACCGTCTTTCAGTGACTCAGTTCCATTTTGGTCATACTACTATTTTACTTTTTAGAGTTGCCAAATATTTTAATTTATATAATTTGCATATATGAAGAACCCAAGATATTAGAACAAGTCTGCATCTAATATATTCATCTACTTGTTATTGTACAGTACATTGTGGTACATACAGTTTAGTACCTCTGCTTTAACAAAATTCCTGTCTTCACCCCTGTGAATAATTATTAGTTAATTAGTAATTATTATTAAAAAAATAATTCCAGATCTTCTGAGTAAAATTTAAAATTTGGGTTTTGAGTAATTCTGCTAATTAGTTTATTAGTTTACTAACCTCCAAAAGAAATGCAAAGTCCTGCCCCATCTGGAAATGTCTTTTATTAATAATAGTAATTGTTATGATTATTATTTTATGTAGCGCTTTAAGGTATAAAATTTCAAAGTGCACATAATAAAGCATCAAAAACAACACTAAAAAGATAATAAAAATAGCAACCATAAGAGCAAATGAAAATTGAACACAAAAATACCAGTAACTCAAACCAACAAGTTTAACTTCGATGCTACACAAACCTCCCTGATTTAAAAAACAAACAAACAAAAAAAAACATTTCTACACAAGACAGCCCTCAGTAATAAAAAGCAGATGATTATTAGATTTTTGAAGACATTAACATTGTATGTTTGGACAGAAACTTAGAGGTTCGCCAGCGTTAATGGTCTGTGTTTAAGTACAACCTCTGAGTTTTTGAATTCATAACTGATCAGAACTGGTTTATAAAATAGGATAAACCCAGGAGAGGCTTTGGCTCAGCTCGAGGGGGAAGCTGCGTTCCAAATATCACTGAGATGCCTGAGCTTTACAGACACACACAGACTCTACTAATTATAGCTGTCAGTTGATTTCTTGGTCCCTTGATACAAATTCACGTATTTGTATCTCCGTATGCTTGTATATTGAGATATGTATGTAGAGGAGGGATGTGGCAGCTAAATCTTCATGTCAGAACAAATTCACTTGAGAAAACATATTTGGAATAGCAGCTGCAGTCTTTTTACTGTTTCTGTGTTTAAAAATTTTAATCTGGGGTGTCCGCAGTCTCACAAGCTAAGATATGTATTGTTTAAAAAGGTAATTCCTGTGGTCTGGAGGGATGCACCCGTTCCAGCTCTCACTTCCACCACAAACAGTCATTCCCCTGATCACAGAGACAAGTCTCTTACCTGGCGCTGTTCCATTGTTGAGTTTTAAATAGGTGTTGGAGCGATGCAGCGTCTGAGTTCTGTGCTTGGATTTGGGTCTTGTGTTTTTTGGTCCCCACGGTTGATCTGCACACTTGAGCTGGCCATGGCTCAATTTTATACTCCCTGTTCTTGATGGGAATCCTGTGCACGCATGTAGGATGTAGTGACGGTCAGTGGGTTGGGGTGGGGGTCACCTGGATGTCGGCTCAGGCTCGACGGGCACTGAAGCAGTATGGGTGGTCGTGGGTGGCAGTGGGGTGGGAAGGGGGGGGGGGTATTGCTCACTTTGATTCCCGATTTAATTGTCATATGTGCTCTTTGTGAGTCCCTTCCATTACCATTCAGCCTTGAGAGAGTCATTTAATTTGGAGCATACATCATCCTGTTGCATAGATTTTCCAGGTAATTGAGGCAGAACTCTTCAACCCACTTGTTACAGAACAGTGTTAAGGCCATTGCATACATCATCAGACAGCACGTCTCTCTGGTGAAGATTCAAAATCTGGTTTAAATCTGTGCTTTTTTTGCCACTGAAACAGGAAGATAACAAAATTTGTATCTTTCAGACTCCCGACATTTTGACAGCTGTGCAGTGGCCAGTGTTGCCACATTTGTGATTAAAAAGCAATTTACACAGGTGAAATCTGCATATAAATCAATTTCCTTCTGTTGGTTTGTTTCCAACGTTCATGCTATAATAGCAAAACTCCACCTAATCAACAGAGCATTTGGTCAACTCTGCAGCAAGTGCTATGTTATCACCTGATCGCTCAATGTGTGTTAAATTGATGCTGAAAAACGTTACACTGCACTTTTAGTTTCAAACCACTGGTGTGCTGTGAAGTTGGCCTTTGGTTAGTAGCCTGTTTACAGACACATCTCAAGTCACAATCCAAAAAAGTTGAGATATATGTGGTAGAATACATAATGAGTATTCTGACAAATATGTCCACATTCCACCTGGCTGCAACAGATAGATGGCTACATTCCAGAGGGGATGTCTGCCTAGGTGGGTCTCACCTAGGATCCAAGGCAGTTCCATAGTGTGTTGGATGTGGTGACATGTAGTCCCTGCGTGTGCTCCCTGACCTGACACTGACGTGGCCTTGTTGTTGGAAAGTCGTCAGCCTCAGTCAGCACACACCAACAGAACTGTACCTGGACTTAGAATTTTCTGTGTTCAACTTGCTCAGTGTATCCAAAATGAATATGCCACAAGAACGTATTTGTTTATGTCAGTATTGTGTTTTTATCTGTTTGGATTATTATTTTTTTTTTTTTACAGATTCTTCAATAATGTTCCCAATGATTGTTACAGTCTTAATGGGTGACATTTGCATTCTTTGTGCACAGTTATTATTACCTCCATCGGCAAACACAAAGCAGGTCTTGGAATTGTGTGTGTGTGTGTGTGTGTGTGTGTGTGTGTGTGTGTGTGTGTGTGTGTGTGTGTGTGTGTGTGTGTGTGTGTGTGTGTGTGTGTGTGTGTGTGTGTGTGTGTGTGTGTGTGTGTGTGTGTGTGTACACGATTTCTTGGCAGAACCTTTGTTTGTCTAAGTCAAACGTGGTACACAAGGTCACCTCACTAAGACCTTGGATGTGATTGATTTTTGGGAACATCTTGATTTTGATCGTAGCCATCAGGGAGCCGAGTCTGAAACTTTGTGGAAGATCTCAGATAAGTGCCACATTGTGTACATTTAAATAAAAATTTTAGCTGCTGTGGCCCGAGTCTCTGATACATCATGTATATGATAAAGCCACATTGTCTTTATGGATTGTGGTAAAAATTGCTACCATACTGTCATTTACAATGCTAAGATGTTGTACAAGTTCCACGTTTGGCTCTGTGATGCAGGTTAGGTTCAGTATTCCTCTCGTTCTAATGTTTCTCAGGAGATTTTTCCCTGCAATTTTTTTTTTTTTTTTGGTAAATGAATTGCTGATGTTTAGTTTCTGTTTTAATGTTTCAAACACAGTGTTAAACTGTCAGTTGAATGCATGTATTGACTGCTGTTTTTTTTTTTTTTTTCTTCCTTTCTTTTCAGGATGTTGTTCAAGTCGCAAGGGTCTGAATGGCGCATGCTCAGTGCATGAATACACTGGGAGCTTTCATGGTCATAATGTCCGCTTTAAGATGACTTCTGTTTGTGGACATGTGATGAGCCTGGATTTCATTGGTGGGTGTTTCTGTTACTTGTTTTTTCCCCCATGAAAACAAGTTGCATTTAAATTGTAATAAGTTAATCAAACAAGCAAAAATCTGCCAAACCAATACGTGAAAGTTCACTTAAGATTCCGTTAAATAATGTTTTGAAATTAGCTGAGAAAGTTCATTTTGATTGATATTTTATGCTCTCTTGATCTCAGATATGACTTAGAAAATGATCTTTTCAAGTTTATTTCCCTGAACAAGATATTTAAGGTTTATCATCTAAAAACAAGTCCTCCTGTCTTAGTGGAATTTTAATGAAGTAATTGTGCTGGCCAAGTGGTTCGTGCACTTACTTCCAAGAGAGACGTTTCCCAGTTCAAGACCGTCCGTGCCCATTCTCTATGTAATGTGGTGTTGAATCAGGAAGGGCAGTCGGTGTAAAACTTGTGCCAAATGTGGCAACCTTGACCCAAACAAAAAGGAGAATCTGCAAGTATATACTTTAAATATTTTGACTACCAATTCGACAAATGTACTTTGTAAGATTTTACATTTTTATAGTCATTGCTAGCTCAGGTGTTGACCAATGCGATACGGAAACTTTCGTTCTGAGCTACATGTTCAGCAAAATTTACACCTGCTGCCTGGTACCCAGATGCTTTTCATAGTACGACTGACCTCATTTAACCTGACTTGGGACCAACACCAGCCTGTGACGGTGTATAGTGTCAAGTTGCACAGCCTCATTTATGACTGTTGCACACATACACAGCAAGACCTATAACACAACATGGCAAATTTTTACATGCATACGTTGTGATTTGTAAAAACAAGCTAGACTGCAAAAAGAGCGCATCTGTGTGTAAACGTTGACCCATTTGTATGAACATTTTCGAGATTCTGAAGTGAAGTCAGATAGTCAGAATATGAGTGGCAGCATTACACATATACTGCAATGATGCCTACTTGGCAAATAAAGGCTGTTCTGATTCTGATTCAGCAGTGCAAAGGATTCTGGGACAAAAATAACTAAAATAATTTTCTAGTTATTTAGGTATTTCCAGAGATTTATGCTGGTTCTTATGATGAGCTTGTTGAAGCTTGCTAAAGTTATGTCCATAAGTGATTGAGGACCCACCTTGTTTTGCGACTTGCTACATTTATTTATTTATTTATTTTTTTCATTTTTATATTTTGACATCCCAGGGCTGTGATTACACAATTTGGGTTTCAGAAATGTTTCTTTTTCTGCTCTCCCTCTCGGATGCCATAATAAGTCCACGTTTCTGGCTTTGTGTGTATGCTTCAGTATTCATGAGGTGTCTTGCATTGACCATTTGTAGTTGAATGTGGGTGTGTAGTGGGTGGAATAAGAGGATGACCCACATGCACGCAATTTCAGGTAGTGTGTGATTTATGAAGAGATCTTTGCATGCAAGTGTGCATATGAATGGTCTTATAAGTCTGCGTTGTTCATGCATATCGTTTTACTATGGATCCTGCACACTCTTTTATAAATTAGGGCCCTGGTTCTTAATATGGTTTGCAGTCCTTAAGTTTATGTACTCCAAAGAAGTCATTTACAATGGTTATGTTACCTTTCTAAGAACAACAACAAAAAACAAATTGAAGACTGTTTTATTCCTTGGTCTTTGTTTTTCAAGGGAAGTACAACAACTGGGACAAGGTGGACCCTGCAGAACTCTTTAGCAAAGCTCCCACAGAGAAGAAGGAAGCCAACCCTAAACTCAGCATGGTCAAGTTTCTCCAGGTGTCTTTCAGTATTCATGATTAGCACTTGACAAAACAATAGTTTGTGGATATTGTGTAATATATAGACTCTTTGGATACTTGGCTAATTTCTGTTGGTGATGTCAGGTTGAAGCCAGAGGCTGTGATTATGTGGTTTTGTGGCTGGATTGTGATAAAGAAGGTGAAAACATCTGTTTTGAGGTAATTAAAACCTTTTTAATACTCAAAACCTGAAGTTGTTTTCGTTTTACAACTGAAATTACTGTGTGTAATTTAGTGAGTATTGTTGCCTTTAATGTCTTCAAAATTTGTCTTGTTCAGACGCTGGGTACAGGCTTTGTAGTGGTGACATAGATAAATACATGTTTACAAAGTGGAAGGAGACCTTATTTCTTTCTAGACAGTATTGACAGTAGTTGGGTTGTTTTCTGTAAACATATACATTCATATTTTTACCTTTCTACGTGTCTCATCCAGTATTTCTCTTTAATCCCAGGTGTTGGATGCAATTCAGCCTGTGATGAACAAGGTTGGAGCTGGGGAACGTTGCATCTACCGGGCAAAATTCAGTTCTATTACTGACACAGACATCTGGAATGCTATGAACCGCCTGGGAGAGCCAAACCGGAATGAGGCTCTGTCAGTGGATGCACGACAAGAGCTTGACCTACGTATTGGCTGTGCCTTCACTCGGTACACTGCTTCTGCCTGACAAGCTTCTTCAGATCAGTCGGATGCACCTTTGTATTAAGATTCCATTTGTTGGTGATCTCTGCTGTTCCTTAAACTGTAACACTCGCATGTTTGTGTACCAATCATGTTTCAGGTTTCAGACTAAGTATTTCCAAGGTAAATATGGCAATCTCGACTCCTCATTGATCTCGTTTGGACCTTGCCAGACCCCAACACTAGGCTTTTGTGTTGAGCGCCATGACAAGATCCAGTCCTTCAAACCTGAGAATTACTGGATCCTCCAGGCAAAGGTGTAGTTTCTAGTTTCATTAAATCTGGCGTAAATTAAACAGTAGTATAAAGTTTAATGTGATATCAGATTATTGGGGTACATACATTAAAAGAAGAAAAAGAAGTAAGTCCTATATCAGCCCTGAGTGCTGTTGGTGCCTGTGCTTATTAGCGCAGCAGATAACTGAAACAATCCTGCAAATGGTGATAAAGCATCAAATCGGCAGAAATACTCCTTAGACAATCCTCTTTTGAAAAAAACGATTGGCCACTTGACTTTTCAATTGGTGGTCAGGTTGGGGTCAGTTGAAGAATTACACAGAGGTCCAAAATTAAAAGATGCTCAATCATATTGAAAAATATTCCACATTATTTGCCTGATCATAAAAATTCCAAAAATGTATAGTTTAGATTATCTGTGACTGAATTCTATGGAGTTACGGGATAAAAACAGCAAGAATGGTAACAAAGGTCAGTTTAATTTTGTACAGGGGTCAAAAGTTGAAGTTTGCTCCAGTTTTGGTAAAAGTGATGCAAATTGTTGGTTGAGCTAATAGGATTAATAAATGGAATAGTTCTGACTGTGCTGAATGTTTGGTCTCCAAAGTAAAGATCAAGCAAGGTCTGCCTCTACTGGATTCTATGACATGTGGCATATGTTACCCTGTAACTTGATAAGTAAGGATGATATGTGGTCCAAACTATTCCTTTTTAAACCATGTTAACCTCAACTAGTAATTGCATCACTTTTTACCAAAATTGGAGCATCTTTTGACCCCCCTGTACAAACCGACACTGACCTTTGTCACAATTCTTGCTGCATTTATCCCATACTCCATAGAATTCAGTCACAAAGTCCAAACCATACCTTTTTGGAATCTTTATGATCAGGGCAAATAATGTGGCATAGGTTTCAATATGATTGACTCCTGTGTAATTCTTTGATTGACCTCTACCTGAATGCCAGCTGAAAATTCAAGTGGCCAATCGGTTTTTTCAAAAGAGGATTGTCTGAGGACTATTTCTGCCAAATTTGATGCTTTTATCACCATTTGCAGGATTCCGCTCTAAATATTTTCTTATCTGCTGCACTATATCCTTTCATTTTCTTTTCACCTTCCTTGTAGAGCACTGTGTGAAAAGGAGGTGTAGGTGTAGGCCCAGTCAGGCTACCTGGTTATATCCTTGGACAAGACACGTCGTCTGAATTGTTTCAGTTGAGCCAGCTGTAAAAGGGGAACCGGCCTTGACTGGGGAGGTATCACATGTTGGACTGGCATCCAATCCAGTGGGAGTCATAGATGCTCATCTGCGTTGCATTATGTTATCTATAAGCACTGACACCAGTGGGCCTCAGTGCCTATGTAGGACTTACTTCTTCTGACTGTCAAGGGGGAGGTGATGGTCTAGTGGTTAAAGCGTTGGGCTTGAGACTAGAGGATCCTCAGTTCAAATCCCAGCTTGACTGGAAAACACTAAGGGCCCTTGGGCAAGGTCCTCTAATCCCCTAGTTGCTCCTGGTGTGTAGTGAGCGCCTTGTATGGCAGCACCCTCACATCGGGGTGAATGTGAGCCATTATTGTAAAGTGCTTTGAGCGTCTGATGCAGATGGATATACACTCAACAAAAATATAAACGCAACACTTTTGGTTTTGCTCCCATTTTGTATGAGATGAACTCAAAGATCTAAAACTTTTTCCACATACACAATATCACCATTTCCCTCAAATATTGCTCACAAACCAGTCTAAATCTGTGATAGTGAGCACTTCTCCTTTGCTGAGATAATCCATCCCAACTCACAGGTGTGCCATATCAAGATGCTGATTAGACACCATGATTAGTGCACAGGTGTGCCTTAGACTGCCCACAATAAAAGGCCACTCTGAAAGGTGCAGTTTTATCACACAGCACAATGCCACAGATGTTGCTTTGAGGGAGCGTGAAACTGGCATGCTGACAGCAGGAATGTCAACCAGAGCTGTTGCTCGTGTATTGAATGTTCATTTCTCTACCATAAGCCGTCTCCAAAGGCGTTTCAGAGAATTTGGCAGTACATCCAACCAGCCTCACAACCGCAGACCACGTGTAACCACACCAGCCCAGGACCTCCACATCCAGCATGTTCACTTCCAAGATCGTCTGAGACCAGCCACTCAGACAGCTGCTGAAACAATCGGTTTGCATAACCAAAGAATTTCTGCACCAAACTGTCAGAAACCTTCTCAGGGAAGCTCATCTGCATGCTCGTCGTCCTCATCGGGGTCTCGACCTGACTCCAGTTCGTCGTCGTAACTGACTTGAGTGGGCAAATGCTCACATTCGCTGGCGTTTGGCACGTTGGAGAGGTGTTCTCTTCACGGATGAATCCTGGTTCCACCTCCAGGGCAGATGGCAGCGTGTGTGGCGTCGTGTGGGTGAGCGGTTTTCTGATGTCAATGTTGTGGATCGAGTGGCCCATGGTGGCGGTGGGGTTATGGTATGGGCAGGTGTATGTTATGGACAAAGAACACAGGTGCATTTTATTGATGGCATTTTGAATGCACAGAGATACTGTGACGAGATCCTGAGGCCCATTGTTGTGCCATACATCCAAGAACATCACCTCATGTTGCAGCAGGATAATGCACGGCCCCATGTGCAAGGATCTGTACACAATTCGTGGAAGCTGAAATGTCCCAGTCTTGCATGGCCGGCATTACTCACCGGACATGTCACCCATTGAGCATGTTTGGGATGCTCTGGACCGGCGTATACGACAGCGTGTACCAGTTCCTGCCAATATCCAGCAACTTCGCACAGCCATTGAAGAGGAGTGGACCAACATTCCACAGGCCACAACTGACAACCTGATCAACTCTATGCAAAGGAGATGTGTTGCACTGCATGAGGCAAATGGTGGTCACACCAGATACTGACTGGTATCCCCCCCCCCCAATAAAACAAAACTGCACCTTTCAGAGTGGCCTTTTTATTGTGGGGCAGTCTAAGGCACACCTGTGCACTAATCATGGTGTCTAATCAGCATCTTGATATGGCACACCTGTGAGGTGGGATGGATTATCTCAGTAAAGGAGAAGTGCTCACTATCACAGATTTAAACTGGTTTGTGAACAATATTTGAGGGAAATGGTGATATTGTGTATGTGGAAAAAGTTTTAGATCTTTGAGTTCATCTCATACAAAATGGGAGCAAAACCAAAAGTGTTGCGTTTATATTTTTGTTGAGTGTAAATGCAGTCCATTTAACTACTAAACTGTTCTGCCTAACAGTTTTGCTGGGTGACTTTATTAACAGTGTTCATTGTCTTTTACAATACATTTTCTCATCGTATAACAAAATAATTTTTTTTCATAACAAATAACCCAACACAGTTGGCTATTAATGCTTTAGGGTGAGTACTCATGGCCAGTTTGTGATGCAAGACTATCTGTTTTTGGTACAGTAAATAATCAGGTACCTAATCATGGCCTGATATCGGGTGTAAGTGGTGGAAAAAAGTAGCAGTGTGAGTCATCTGGGAAATTTTGAACATGTGTTAAAAAGATTTTCTGATGTCAAGATACATGATACATTGTTATCCAAAAAAGTGAATAGTCAGATGTAATATGTGCAAAGCGGGGATAATATTTAGTAAAAGTAGATGATTTGGACTTATGAGTACTTACGGTTCTCTGAGCAGAAGCCTCCTTCTGCTTCTCCTCTGCAACATAAATCCATGAAACGCATATTGCGCTTCTGAAGAGAAGTCAGTTTTGAGGTATTTACATGCATTTTAGCTTTGTGGGAAAGTGGGAATAATGTGGGAGTAGCATTGTGTGATATGTTTGTTATTAATGTATCAATTCATCCTCATGTTGCTGTAACAGTAAGTGTTGTCTTAAAGTATCTATTTCATTAACGCTTGAACACATGAGATAATAGAACTTACTGATCCTCAAGTGCAACTGCAGATTGGAGTATAACTATATACTTAATTTATATTGACATGTACACTTTGTTTTGGTCGGTGTTCAAAGGAAAGACAGTCTTCTCACACTTGACTGGAATCGGGTGAGAGTGTTTGACAGAGAGGTTGGACAGATGTTTGTCAACCATGGCCAAGACATCTCGAGAAGCCGGGTAAGTCCAAATACCTGCCCATGTACACAGTGTTCTCTTCACTATTTTGCCCGTACTGATTGAGCTCAATATCCTCTGTATTTTTAGGAAAGTCTGTTGAACATAATGGGGTTGTAAACTTTACAGTTTTTTTTTTTTTAATGACAGATCATAATCATTATGACCCCATTAGGGGATGCCACAGCAGTGATCCATCTATGTCTCAGTCTGTTCTCCACATCGTCCTCTGTCAGACCAACCACCTGCATGTCCTCTCTCACCACTTCCATAAAATCTCCTCTTTCCTCCCTCTTCTCCTTCTGCATGGCAGTGGCATCGTCAGCATCCTTCTCCTCATTTACCCTGCAACCTTCTTGTGTGTATGCCCGAACCATCCTAAACTGACCTCTTTATCTTCAAACCATCCTACCTGCTCATTTCCTCTGCTGTATTGTTTCCCTGTATTCCCTGAAGGATTTGTTTGCATGAACTACGTTTTTGCAGTGAAATAGCTGGAGATGCTGATTTGGCATTAAATCACAGTCTGCTATGACAGCTGATTTACCATGTGCTGCCTTTAAGGGATTTGTTTCCTGTATTGAACAACATTTAAGCCCCACACAGTGGCTTATGCAAAATGGATCTTTTGACTTGTGGTTATGAATATGTGTTTTTTCTGTGCCTACAGGTGGAGTCAGTAAGTAAGAAAGAAAAGACTAAGCAGAGACCTCAAGCCTTGAACACAGTGGAAATGTTGAGGGTGGCCAGCTCTGCTTTAGGTATGTTTGCATTAATGTCCTGCATGTAGCATAATGTCTGTTTTCTTTTCTGCATAAGTGCAAGACATGTTCAGGGATAGTGTGACAGCAGTGACATGCACAGTAGGAATGACAGACTCATTCAAGGTGGAGGTGGGATTACACCAAGGATCAGCTCTGAGTCCTTTCTTGTTTGCAGTGGTGATGGACAGGTTGATTGATTAGATCAGACTGAAGTCTCCATGGACTGTGATGTTTGCAGATGACATTGTGATCTGTAGTGAGAGTAGAGAGCAAGTTGAGTCGGGCCTGTAGAAGTGGAGATATGCTGTGGAGAGAAGGGGAATGAAAGTCAGTGGGAGCAAGACTGAGTACGTTTGTGAGTGAGAGGGAGCCCAGTGGAATAGTGCAGTTATAAGGAGTAGAAGTGGTGAAAGTAGATGAGTTTAAAGGTGGAGAATGGTGTCAGGAGTGATTTGTGACTGAAGAATATCTGCAAGATTGAAGGGGAAAGCTTACAAGACAATAGTGAGACCAGCTACGTTGGACGACTTAGACACGGTGGCACTAACAAAAAGAGAGGAGGCAGAGCTGGAGATGTTACGATTCTCTTAGGGAGTGACGAGAAGGAACATATAAGAGGGACAGCTCAGGTGGGACAGGATGGAAACAAAGGTACATAAGGCTTACAAATCTGCCAGATAAGAGAAGCTTGATGGTTCAGTGTTTTATATGTTATGCGCAAACTTTAAAGGACAAATCTTGCATGTCGAGGAAGCTGCTGAAGCAGGAACAGGATTGATGTAATATGGTCAAATTTCTTAGTCTTGTTCAGAAGCAAAGAAACAGCAGCATTTTGAACCTGTTTTAAAAAACTTTTATTGTTGCCACTGTTTATTTATTTATTGATTGATTGATTTTATGTCTGTACAGCGCTTTGGTCAACTTTGTTGTTTTTAAATGTGCTCTATAAATAAACTGGATTGGACTGGAACTGGACAGTAATCATGCATAACAGGGCAGAAAATAAGACATTACATCATAAGTACACATTAAATCATAAGTAGCAAGAATAATTATCCATGGAATGATGGGTTGACTCTTTTTAAAATGGCATCCATGAGAATTCCTGTAATATGTAAGTAAAAGGACAAGGAGGAGTCAAAAGTCACACTAACATTTTTAGTTGTTTTTTTTTTTTTTTTTTTTCCATCATTATGAATTGCTCACGTCTGGTAAAATTGTTAATTAGCCTCCCCGATGGCTGTGTTGGGCGGAGCAAGTGAGCACCTCAGTCTTGATTGAATTAATGCAGTAAATCATCTTAAAGGTGTTGCACAGCATCAGTCAGTGATAATGCTCTGATCTACAGGATCATGTGGAGTCATCGTTCCATCATCCATTATTGTTGTTTGTCCTTTCAGCTGCTCCCGTATGTTTGGGGTTATGACCACGGATACTGGCAGATATGCACCGGTATTTTGCACAAGTTTTATGCCAGATGCCCTCCCTGATGCAACTCCAGTTTTACCCAGAGAAATGCACTCAGTCCCTGGTGTTTCGAAGAGGTCTCCCATCCAAGTACTAACCAGGACCCACACTGCCTAGCGTCTGAGATCTGATGGGATCAGACTGACACAGACCAGACTGGCTGTGCTCCATCATCTATTATTATTATTTAAATGATCATATATTTGTTTCTTTCACTGGTGTCTGTGTGATATTGGTTTAAATCACATTTCCTTGTTTGTTGTGAGAATGACGGCACCAGTAAAACGTTTTGTGTTTTCTGGATATCTCAGGCATGGGTCCCCAGCATACCATGCAGATTGCAGAGCGCCTGTATACCCAAGGCTACATCAGCTACCCACGTACTGAGACAACTCAGTATCCAGAGAACTTTGACCTAAAGGGAACGCTGAAGCAGCAAACCAATAATCCCCTTTGGGCAGAAGAGGTGAAGCCCACCAGTACAAAAGAATACCCTAATGCCCTGAAGCATTTACTGGCGTTTCTTTGAAACAGGTTGTATCTCTCCATCAGGTTAAATCTCTGCTGTCAGCTGGACTGAATCGACCGAGGAAAGGTACAGATGCCGGAGACCATCCGCCTATTACGCCTATGCGTGCCGCATCAGAGGGAGAATTGGGTGCGTCATACAATACAACTCAAGTTCATTCACTTTATGATGTTTTTGAAAGACAATCAGTTGTGAGTCAGTCGATAGAGTTGTAGGCTAATGTTCTATGACACGTCCAAGGTGGCTGAGGTCTAAAAGTCTTTTTGTATCGCGTGAAGGA
Organism: Thalassophryne amazonica; assembly: GCF_902500255.1. NCBI lineage: Eukaryota > Metazoa > Chordata > Actinopteri > Batrachoidiformes > Batrachoididae > Thalassophryne > Thalassophryne amazonica. The sequence goes on from NC_047107.1 coordinate 127,412,904, forward strand.
TATACAACAAATTTGGCTTGTGTGTCCCTCTTCAAAGAAGTGAGTCTTTTTGGTCGGGGTCAAAATACAAACATGCTCTAATCCTGTTGACAATACCTTCTACATCTTGTCATGCAACAGTTTATAGTTACCCCCCTCTCTGACCTTTCATCACCACACTATGACCGGAAATGTGGAAAGGTCACATGCACCAGTAGTCAAAGGTCAAATTGACGTCAGATTGCCTGACTTGACCAATTTTGGTGTTTAATCATAGTTTTCTGATACTGCACATTCAACTAAACTATGTTAAGAAACCAGTATTACCCTTGACAGTTCAAACATTCATTTTGGTGACCATTTTAACGGTCCAGTGTCTTAAATTTTATTTGGTCTTCTTTACTGATAAATGCCCTCTAACTCAGGGTTTTACTCTTCTGTTTTTTTCCGTAGGTAGTGATGGCTGGCGGCTGTATGAATATATCACACGACATTTCATTGCCACTGTCAGTCAGGACTGCAAATACCTGCAGACAACTATTGAGTTCAACATTGGCACTGAGGCCTTCTCTTGCAGTGGGAAAACCCTAATATCACCAGGTAAACCTTGCCTTCTATATACATACGTAGATATGAATGAATGAATGTCTTTGTCATTGTGTTTGCAAGCACAATGAAATTAAAAGTGCAATCTCACATCAGGATGCATGTACACATAGTAAATAAACACTGAAATGATACTAAAATAACTACAGTAGTACTATGACTAAAACACTTCTAAATTCATCCTCACACAGTGTGGCAGTTGCATAACATAATTGTGCAGCAGTATTTAGTGGACAAATGGCTTTTGCAACAAAGCTATGTTTCAGTGACCTGTACCGTCTGCCTGATGGCAGCAGTTCAAACAGATGATGTCCAGGGTGGGAGGGGTCTCTGACTATTCTTTTTGCCTTCCTGAGGCAGCGATAAGTATACAGTTCCTCTAGTGAAGGCAAAGGACAGCCGGTGATCTTCTGGGCTGTGGTGACAACCCTCTGGAGCGCTTTCCTGTTTGCGACCGTGCAGCTGGAAAACAACACACAGACAGTAGGTCAGAATGCTCTCTACAGAGCAGCCATAGAAGGTCAACAGCAGTCTCTGTGGAAGGTGGTTGTTCCTGAGAACCCTCAGGAAATGGAGTCTTTGCTGCACCTTCTTGGTGGTAGCCATGGTGTTGGTGCTCCAAGTCAGGTTGTCCCTAAGGTGCACACCCAGAAACTGGAAGTCAGAGACCTTCTCCACACAATCCCCACCAATGACCAGTGGCTGTATGTTCATTTCCCTCCTCCTGCAGTCCACCAGCATCTCCTTTGTTTAAGATACCATGTAGTAGTGGAGTAATGTGGTTGACTTGTGATTTTTCTGTTATTAGTTTGAATTTAGATGAAATATTCAAATCTAACAGCAGACTTACGAGATTCTGGAACTTGAAAAGTTCATTACTGTTATGTGTTGGACGCAGGACGGAGAACCGACCAGCGTTTGAAGGACCCAGTATGAAATAAGCAGAGCACGGTACAAAGGATAACAAAATTTAATGACATAACAGTGATGTGAAAAATACAAACAAATAAGTGCGCGGTCTGGCGTGGTGGAATGCCCGTGTGCTCCCAGCAGCACTAACGGTCCGGAGCCAGAAACAGTTCGGACCCAAGGACCCTGCCGACACCCCCCAGGTGGCCGCGACAAACCGAGTCTGTGAAAGAAGAAACCATCATGTGAGTCCACACTCCACACACAGAGAGACCACTCAAAGGTGTACACAAACAGCAAACACTTCCTGGCTTAATCACTAATCAGCTTCCCACCCCGCAGGCATGGAACACCCAGTTAACATACTCAACTGCAGTGGAAGCTGATTAAATGACTAACATAACAGCTCAATATAATAAGGTGTGAGGGACACCACATTTACTGACTGTACTAATGTTAGTCACAAAACCTAACGTACCTCAGGAAGTGTGCTGACGAGCGTGAGACCTCACCCCCTCCTCTTTCACAGACCATGACATCAAACCTGGACGGTCTCTGCATCCATAATGATGAGATGGCTCTCAAGACGATGATCTCACCCGTCTGGTCACAAGGTCGAGTCTCTGGCCAAACATCACGGACCCAGCGGAAGCAGAGGTGGTACCGCGCCGGTAAGGCGGCAGCAGACGTTCAGAAGTTATCCGGATCAGTTGCGGGTGCTCTCCGCCCGGATGGTGCGTGTCTGAGAACCCATTATTGAATACTGATTTGAGCTCTCTTGCAGCCGTGTTCCTGTGTTGTGCCTTATCTGAGGGTCGTGGTGGAGTGTGACTAGCGACGGCTTCGCGTCACACTTCGACCGGATAAGAGGTTTAAACGGGAGCTGCATGAGTGGGTCTGTAATGGGTGAACGCGCACAGAGCTCTGTGACACGGGTCGCTGTGCTTCCTGTTGTTACAGTTGTAGCCCCGTTTCCCCGGGTAAAGATAGCTACTGCGTCTGTTGTGTCAGCTCCGGCGTAATTTAGTTGAAGCACATTTTGGTTTTCTTACACACAGCTGCGCACAGGAAAAGCAGCATGAGTTGTTTTTCTCTGTTACCAAAGGGGTTTTTATTTTTAGCACTTTGGCTCCCTCTGTTGGTGACTGAGACACATTACCGTTAATGCTCTTAAGGTGGAACAGGTGTGTTCCATTTGTTTGAGCTTAACGGTATAAGTCACTGATTAGTGTTGTGTTGGTTCATGTTTTGTGGGTGTTTTTTGAGTTGGTTTTTGTGTGGGATGTTTTACACTGTTTAGTGTTCTGGGGTCATGCCCTTGCAGGCTGTCTGGAGCATAAAAAGGACCCAGTTAACTTTATGTTAGTCTGTTAGTCTTTCTTTTTATTTCTTTTGGTTTCACCTCCCAGGGTTTGATGGGACGGTCCTCTGGGGGGTGATGGGGGGGTAATTGGGTTGTTTTTTCTTTTTTTTTGTTTTTGTTATGCCCTCTCTTCTCCTCTGGCTCCAGCCGTGTGAGCCGTACGTGTCGGCGTAGCTGGAGTGGTGCAGTTTGGTTATGCTGGGCGTTTCCCAGGTAACCTCAATCAATCAATCAATCAATCAACTTTTTTCTTGTATAGCGCCAAATCACAACAAACAGTTGTTCGTGTTGTTTTTTTTTTTTTTGTTGATTCTCTGTTCCACCTCCGGCTTCAGCGCGCCTTTGAGCCGTCTGCCATCGGCGTGGCTGAGGTTTGGGGCAGTGGAATATACCCGCAGCTGGTGGCTGGTTTGGAAGTCGGAGGGGTGGCGCCGTTTTGTGCCGTCTGCCATTACCGCTGTTCCACTCCTCCCGGTTAACTTCTGGGGTATAGTCATGGTTGGTGACGCTGGACGTGCTTCCAGTTTCCACTGCGCCGAGGGGGTGGGGTTGGGGTTGTTTTTTTGTTTTTTTTTTTCCTTTTGTTTTTCACCCAGTTTCCGCCCTCAGGGTGTGACTGTGGTGTCCTCTGGGGGGGAAAGGGCTGTGGGTCCATCTAGCCATAGACGGCCGGGGCTGGGTCCGTTGGTCATGAGGGGGGGGCGTCTCCTGGGGTTGATGGAACGGTCCTCTGGGAGGCGCTGGGAGTCCCCGTGGGTGACTTTGGATCCCAGAGGGACCTCGGCTCTGGTTATTACTCCTGGAGCTGGCGGGATGTCCTCTGGGGGGTGTTGGTCCCTACATGTCGTCGGGGGGGGGGGGGGGGGGGTGTTAGCGTTTTTTATTTGTAAGCTTAAGTTTGGGTTGTTTTTCTTTTCTCCTCTTCCCGGGGTTTGATGGGACGGTCCTCTGGGAGGGGGGGGGGTGGTTTGGTTGTTTGTGTTTGTCTTTTTTGTTTTATGACTAATCAGACTGTAAACATGGTTGGACAAAGGCTGACCGCACAGGTTCAAGAACTCCTGGCCACACCTGTGCAAATTGACTGACAGAAACAAAGGCAAAGATGCAGTCAGAGGAGAAGACGTCAACCGTTCTGTTAGATGAAGATTCTGTTGGAAGATGAATGCAGATACGGTTTCCAGCCATGGTCCCTGGAGGGGGGTGTTTCTCCTGGGCCAGGTTTGTGTGGTCGCCGGGAGGCTTCCCGTGAGGGTGGGGTGCTGTTGTATGGCTGGGGGTGCCTGGCTGTCTTCTGTTTCTGTCTTTTGTTTTTCCTTCCAGGTGGCACGCGTTTAGGACTGAGTGGCTGTGTGGCTGAGTTATCAGGACCTCACCCTGATCACCTGAGGCTGATCATGTGCAGCTCGTCAGGACTCACAGCTGTGGTGCATCTATATGGATTGGAGCATGGTGGCATTTAAGTCTGGAGTACACAGTGTGTATTTGCCAGAGACTCGATCTTGTGACCAGACGGGTGAGATCGTCGTCTTGAGAGCCATCTCATCATTGTGGATGCAGAGACCGTCCAGGTTTGATGTCATGGTCTGTGAAAGAGGAGGGGGTGAGGTCTCACGCTCGTCAGCACACTTCCTGAGGTACGTTAGGGTTTGTGACTAACATTAGTACAGTCAGTAAATGTGGTGTCCCTCACACCTTATTATATTGAGCTGTTATGTTAGTCGTTTAATCAGCTTCCACTGCAGTTGAGTATGTGAACTGGGTGTTCCATGCCTGCAGGGTGGGAAGCTGATTAGTGATTAAGCCAGGAAGTGTTTGCTGTTTGTGTACACCTTTGAGTGGTCTCTCTGTGTGTGGAGTGTGGACTCACATGATGGTTTCTTCTTTCACAGACTCGGTTTGTCGCGGCCACCTGGGGGGTGTCGGCGGGGTCCTTGGGTCCGAACTGTTTCTGGCTCCGGACCGTTAGTGCTGCTAGGAGCACACGGGCATTCCACCACGCCAGACCGCGCACTTATTTGTTTGTATTTTTCACATCACTGTTATGTCATTAAATTTTGTTATCCTTTGTACCGTGCTCTGCTTATTTCATACTGGGTCCTTCAAACGCTGGTCGGTTCTCCGTCCTGCGTCCAACACATAACAATTTCAGTGCAAAGGCACAAATATGGTGATGCAGTTTCATTGTAACGTAATGCAACATGTGTGCCACAAGCATCATTGCTCAAATATTTTCTGCTTTAAAGAGTCAAAAATGATCCCATAAGATGATGGATTTGCTCTGATGTATCTCTGGGTAGCAACAGAGTACCTTCTTTGTCTTGTTGGGGATCTTCCTCAAACTCTTCCGGCTCATGGTGACATCATTCCACAAAATGTCAAGTTTCTTTTCCCTAGTTTCTTTTACCTGTTGTTTCAATTAAGTATTTTCTTCTTTATTGGCTTAGAATGCCATCATGGATGACACGGGTATTGCAGCTTGTGGCCTTGTCACATTAATTGCAGAAGATTCTTACACAGTATAGTTAAAGCAAATACACTGTATATGTAATGTCAAATGTGGCCGCCATGAATGTGGTGTTTGAACTCTGTGCAACTTCACTGGCTAAAACTGATCCAAACAACAACGCAACCCTGCATCCTGAGACATCCTGAGACTGCAGAGCACGAGAAGGCACATGGGGCTTAATAAATTCTTCAAGATAGGTATGCACAAGACCTTTTAGGGCCTTATTTACTGTGTGTATATTGCTTTTCGCAGGTTACACTGAAGTGATGCCATGGCAGGGCATCCCACTGGAAGAGGCCATGCCAGGCTGTGAGCGTGGAGACACCTTCACGGTAGATGAGATTAAACTGGTGGAGAAGCAGACCAGCCCTCCAGACTACCTCACCGAGGCTGAGCTCATCACTCTGATGGAGAAACATGGCATTGGTACATTTCAGCTGTCTTTAGGATTCATGGTATAGGTGTCAGTGTTTTAAAAATTTGATATTATAGTCAGCAAAATGTATATGTCTTGGTAGTTTTTGACATTCCATTTGCTCCGTCTGACTGGTTGTCTGAAAGGTCACTGCAATAATGTCACTGCCCCCTGTGCTCCAGCAATATAAAAAAATTCAAGTCCCTAACTGCGATCTACTATTTTGGGAATGTACTCGCCAGCCTTCATAGCAGCCCATCTGCCACAGGCTGAATCAAAGCTGGCCTTACGCAGGTGGAAAGGTGGCGTAACGGCTGTAATCTCAACGTTAACTTCACAAGTGACACGGTAACTGTGCGTTAATCTGAAATGTGCTGGTGAGAACCATAGATGCAAGAACCTTCTCCATCTTTACTGATGAGCAACATGCAGCTGTTGGTGTTACTTTTACCCAAAATATGGCCATCAGGTATTGCGAAGACTTTCTATCCATCCATCCGTCCATCTGTCTGTGTTCAGCATAACTCCAGTCCTCTTACAGCCAGGGTCTTCAAAATTCACAGGGAGCATTCTTGGGACATTGACCTAGTTTAAGAGGTCAGAAGGTCATATTCTGTTTCCTATTTTTTTTTGCTCATACAGCTGAGGGTATTTTAGCATTGTGTTATATTTTTATTATTATCATGAAGTACTGTAATGTGTAATGGACAGGATTTTTACCAATGACAACTTCAAATTATTCTTAACAAACACGTCTCCCAAACCTTCTGGTATGGGGGTACATTGATTTCAGTAAGAATTTGCCTGAACGGCCTGAATTTTAATCCACCATGAAGGGGCTTTGCAAAGCTCTAATTAAGCTCATTCCTCCGTCCTGTAGGTACCGATGCCAGTATCCCCGTCCACATCAACAACATCTGCCAGAGGAACTATGTGACGGTGGAGAATGGGCGCAAGTTGAAGCCCACCAACCTGGGCATTGTCCTGGTACATGGCTACTACAAAATAGGTTATTTGTCTTTTTATTATTTTATTTAGATTCATGTGTGTTAGTGTAATTAGTGCTTATTCAATCCATTACTGGTTTTCAGAAAATATCTGCGTCTTGATGGCACCCGGTGTTTAAATGTTTCAGCTAAGGTCAATTGACCATATGGCCTGTACTTTGAAAACTCAAAGTATTTGATGGTGCTGAAAAATGGCTGCTTCTGTGTTATTAATGATGGCTTATATTCAGTTAAAAGAAGACCATTTATTGAGTCTTTTAGCCATTTGGACTGAGCTGTACCTCCCTCACACCTCCTTGTGGACAAGATGCAGATCCACAGTCTGATCGGATCGTCTTCAGAGTGTATATGGACATTCTCCCCATCAAGTTTTCAAGTGATTATGACTTGAAAACTTGGGGAGGTGATGGTCGAGTGCAGGGGTCATCAACCCTGTTCCTGGAGAGCAGCTGCCCTGCATGTTTTCCACATCTACCTACTTAAGTCACACCTGATACAGTTAATTATCTGGGAGTGCAATCGGGAGAGTTGGACAGGCATTATTGTAAAGCACTTTGAACATCTGATGCAGATGGAAAAGTGCGATATAAACGCAGTCCATTTACCATTTACTTTGACCTTGCTGTAACTTTTGTGACCTCAGCAGAGGTCTTACATTCTTTGAAATGAATTACCACACCTATAATTCATCATTGCATCTGGCGTACAAAATTGTGCCAGAATCAACATGCAGGTCCACCTTGGATGTGCTGTGGTGACCCCGAGTGCAAACAAGGGAGCAGCTGAAGGGACTTACTATCATTCTTGCTAAACCAGATTTTGGGATTGGCTGTACTGTAGTAAGGAAATCTTTCACGTCTAACACGTGGTGTATTTTAGGTGTTTGTGCATGCGTGAGAGACATAATTTGTGAAATGGCCCATTCTGTTGTTCTCTAACCAACTTGCACGTGTGTTAATTGGATCTTGTGCAGACGCTGAGCTGGTGCTGCCCACCATACGCAGTGCTGTGGAGAAGCAGCTAAACCTCATTGCACTGGGCAAGGCCAACTTCCAACAGGTCCTGCAGCATGCACTGGATATTTTCAAGAGGAAGTTCCACTATTTTGTGGATTCTATTGCTGGTAGGTTTAGAGTCAGACACAGACAGTTGTACTGTTAAAAAGAAATGGGTGGGGAATGTTGTTTGGGGTGATCCTTAACACTTAAAGTTCTTATGAAGCACCTGTTTTGTTGAGCCCTTGCTTTAAATATCATTTCATTTTGTATTTATATATTTATATAGCACCAAATCACAACAAAGTTGCGTCAAGGCGCTTCACACAAGTAAGGTCTAATCAACCAACCAACTGTAGCAACAAAAAGAAATGTTTGTTGTTTTTTTTTTCCCCTCCATTGCTTTTAGAAAATGCTGCATTACATTTTTTCTTTGCAGTATCCATTTATGTAATAATTCTTGTGAAACAGAAATTTGACTAAATGTGTAGATATTTGACACTATGCATTGTGAGGAAGGGTAAGGTCATGGGCTGGATGGGTGGGTGCAGGTTGTTTTTTTGTTTTGTTTTTTTACTTTTCTTTGAGAAAAATATATCATATCAGGTGCATTTTTTCCACTTTACAGTTTTGGATTAAGAATCATGATCCTGCAGCCTTCTGGGCCATATATCTGACAGTCTCCACTTAAAGTGTCTTTCAATCATGCACACCTACAGTTTTTTCTCTGGTGTTTTCTAGGCATGGATGAGTTGATGGAGGTGTCCTTTTCACCCATTGCTGCCACTGGAAAGCCTCTGTCTCGTTGTGGCAAATGTCATCGCTTCATGAAGTACATCCAGGTCAGTGCCAGAGTCTGACCATCTATCACTCTCTACTGTGTCCACTCATCTTTGAACATAATCTGGCTCCGACCAATCTGGCATTAAGGTGGGGTTTCCACCTTCACAGTTTATGGTATTAGCACAACATGTGGAATCGTTTAGTACATCACAAATGTCTTTTAACATTATATTATAGTTTAGTTTACCCATATTTAAGTTATTGCGATATTGTATGGGGAAGTACCTTTGCAACTTATATAAACAAAATATTTCTTCTACAGAAAAAAAATTTGTTCGAATAGCTACTTGTTCGAAACCTTGTGCTCCAAGTGCACCTCTGTTTTTTAAATTGCAGCTCTTGAATATCTTCCATATAAATATTTGGTCCTGACCTGTACTTTTGTTTTCAGAGCTCTCTATGATATTAAGTGGCCTTCCTTCATCAAATATTATTTTGTGCATAACCATCAAATTCATAATTATCCGACCAGGCAGGTTGCACATTTGCATTTATTTTTGCATAGAGCGACTCCTTATCAGCATCACATCAGATATCATGGTGTGAAATCTTGGAATGATATGGTTCATCTTGTAAATCCATCCATCACTTTATATAGACATAAAAGTGGACTAAAAGCAGTGATCCTGCAGGAGTATTTACATTGACTTGTTTATATTATTCTGGATAAATTGGTGTAATACTGTTGTATATGGCTGTGCTTTGCTTTTGTTCGGCAGTGGGTTTTCAATAAGCCCTTTTGGCTTCCACCACTCCCTTGCACATTATTTATATTGTATCTTTTTTTTCTCTCTCTCTTTTATTGTTTTATGTTTATATATCATTTTTTATGAGTTTTATTTTTGTACTAAATAAACAAATCATATCAGTCAGTTGACGTAAGACCTGGTGTGTCCTGCTGACATGTTAATGATGTCGAGCACCATGTCATACCATGTCCTGATGTTGTTGTCAGGTGCTAGGAGGGTACACAATACACTGGGACTTTTTTTTGGTAGGTTACCGGCCGATAGGTTGCTAGCCCTGTGTCATGGCGCGGCGTCCGTCACCGTCGTCCATTATTGTCTAAAAAATTATATAAACAGCCAGTTTGGGTATTTGGACCCAATTTTCTCAAAAACTGTCTAATAACTTTTCTTTTAATTTGACAAGGGCACAGTATTGGTCATTGGCATTGTTCCCATCCCGAAATTATTTGTGTAGATTTGTTCGTTTGGAAGTGGCAGCAATTTTTATGTCGAAAATGGCCATTTTGCCTTAAAATGCTCACAAATCTTTCCACCATGTTGACATGTCGGGTCACATTGTGACAACGGGTTTGAGTGGCTTATTTTTATTGTGGTGGTTGCAAGACAGCATCTTGCTGAGTCATGGGTATTCTGTGCAAGAAGTGAAATATAATTTCAATTTATTTTACACAGTGCCAAATCAACATAAGTCAACCTTTCCCACAACCCGAGCAAGCAAATGGTAAATGGTAAATGGACTGCATTTATATAGCGCTTTTCCATCTGCATCAGATGCTCAAAGCCCTTTACAATAATGCCTCACATTCACCCCGATGTCAGGGTGCTGCCATACAAGGCGCTTACTACACACTGGGAGCAAAAGACCTTGCCCAAGGGCCCTTAGTGATTTTCCAGTCAGGCGGGGATTTGAACCCAGGATCTTCTGGTCTCAAGCCCAACACCTTAACCACTAGACCATCACCTCCCCCAAGCAACTCGGTGACAGCGAGAAGGAACAAGTCACGCAGAGGTTTTTGATTACAGGAAGAAACCTCAAGGAAATAAGTTCTTCCTGCTTCTCCATTTTTCACTTGGGGTTGCCACAGCAACTGCAGGTCCAAAATCAGTCATGATCATCTCTGATGATCAAACATGATCGTTTTCCCATTACACACCTTTGGAAACAGCTTAACGCCCCAACTGCAGCGTCATTTTTTTCATGCAGTACCGTAATGGGCCGTTACGCTGTTATAATGCTGGTGAGAACCCTGGTGATCACCTTTGTGTGGCGAAGAATGTATGATAATTCAAAAATTATTCCCCCATCACACATAGCCAAAATCACGCAGAATGGCATCAGAATGACGAATCAGCGCACATCCAAAAAGTGTCAGATTTCAGTTCCAAAACATTCTGACAGCCATCTGTGGAAGTCCACACAGGTGGTCAAAATCAGCTGGCGGCCCCGAGTGTGATGCACATGTTCAAAACCCTCCGGGCACCGTTGAGATGGGACACCTATCCGACGGTAGTTCATGTGCAATCTGAGGACCATCTGACCACAATTTTCAGTTCTGTGCAAAGGTTTGGGCACCCCTGATAATTTTCATGATTTTCCTTTAGAAATCATTGGTTGTCTGGATCAGAAATTTCAAGATTCAAACAACTTTATTGATCTCTAAAAGGGTAATTCATTCTTTAGACCCGATTACCTCAGACAAAAATACAGCAATTAATCCACAGTTATTACTAGTTGAACGTAATAATGGGACACATCAGAATTTAACAAAAAAAAGCACATATATATTTGATTGTTTATGTACGCTAAACTTTGAAACAGTCCATCATCCGAATTGAGGCAATGAGGGTGTAGGTGGACACAGCAGTGTGCCGTGCCGCCAAGCTTGGGGGTGAGGTATTTCAGTTAAATATATCATATAGCAGACAAACACACTGATACTTGAGAAGTGAAATGAAGTTTCTAGTATTTACAGAAAGTGTGCAATAATTATTTAAACAAAATTTGGCAGGTGCATAAATTTGGGCACCCTTGTCATTTTATTGACTTGAATACATTTAGTACTAATTATTGGAACACAAAATTGATTTGGTAAGCTCATTGACCCTTGATCTCCTTACATAGGTGAATCCAATTATGAGAAAGGGTATTTAAGGTGGTCATTTGTAAATGTTTCTCCTCTTTGCATCTCTTCTAATGAGTGGCAACACGGGAGCCTCTAAACAACTCTCAAATAACATGAAAACAAAGATTGTTCAACATCATGGTTTAGGGGAAGGATACAAAAAGCTATCGCAGAGATTTCAGCTGTCAGTTTCCACTGTGAGGAACATAGTGAGGAAATGGAAGACTGCAGGCACAGTACTAGTTAAGGCCCGAAGTGGCAGGCCAAGAAAAATCTCAGATAAGATGAAGTGAAGGATGGTGAGAACAGTCATAGTCAACCCACAGACCTGCTCCAAAGACCTACAACATGATCTTGCTGCAGATAGTGTCTCTGTGCTTCGTTCAACTATACAGCGCACTTTGCACAAAGAGATGCTGTATGATGATGATTCCAAGAAAAACATTTGCTACCTACAGTAAAATTTGGAGGTGGTTCCATCATGCTGTGGGGCCAGTGCAGGTACTGGGAATCTTGTTAAAGTTGAGGGTCACATGGATTCCAGACAATATCAGCAGATTTTTGAGAACAATGTTCATGAATCAGTGACAGAGTTGGAGTTGTGCCCTTGTTGGATCGTTCAACAAGACAACGACCCTAAACACTACTCAAAATTTACTAAGGCATTCATGCAGAGGAACAAGTACAACATTCTGGAATGACCATGTCAGTCCCCAGACCCGAATATTATTGAAAATCTGTGGTGTGATTTGGGGTGCCCAAATTTATGCACCTGCCTAATTTTGTTTAAAGAATTATTGCTTTCTGTAAATCCTATAAACTTCATTTTACTTTTCAGATATCAGCGTTTGTCTGCTATATGATATATTCAACTGAAATTGCTAATCCAAAGAACCAGTGATTTATAAAGGAAAATCATGGAAATCATCGGGGGTGCCCAAACTTTACATATAACCGTATATATTCTGATGGTGGCAAAATGGGATCCGAAGGGATTTGAGTGCATACGAGGGAACCTCGAGATGAATCTGGCATGGCAAAGCCTGCCGGTATGACCTGCACATACCACGTATAATAATGGGCCACGTAAATATTGTGAACTATTGGCTCCATCACAACTGTATAAAACACGAGCAGTTGCTCCAGGAGTGTTTCACAGCGTGGACGTGGACATGGAGCCGGACCGCAGCCTGTGGTTAAAATCCTCTCACCCAAAATAAAAAAATAAATCACATGTGATAATCCAACCATCGCAGTGTCCAGAGTTGTGTTGTGCTGAAATGAGCAAAAAAGAAATTAACGTTCCCTAGAAAGGCTCCATCTAATGCAGGGACAGCATGACACACTACCAGCGAAGCTGTCCAGTGGCACTAAAGCGCACGCACCCCGCGGCTCATGCAGCGTTATGCATACACACACACACGTACACACACACACAAACATGGCTGAGTGATAATTGCAGCCCCATGCGTGTGTGCAGAATGCACATATGCCATGCACACACGTGCGCTGCACACTTGTGCACGTGCACGAGAGAAACACAGCTCACCAAATCCCGTGTTTGCCATCCAGACATTTGGACATCTGGCAGTCTGCAGCGCCTTTTATCTGTCTGCGTCTGACTGCAGTCTGTGTCATCGACCTGTTGTCTACATGCGCTTTGGATGCCATTGTGCAGGTGTGGATGAGGTGATCCAGATGCGTTCTGACACGGCCGAATGCTCCTCTTTTCCTCCCGACTGCGTCGGATTATGGCAGTATTTGTGGTGTCTGGAATGGTTCCTGCACATTCTTGCTATGTGTGACAGGGACTTTAGCTCATAGTTTTAGACATAATTTTGTGGAAAGATGTTCCTTGGGTCAGTTGTTATTTCTATCTTTCTCCAGTTTAGATAAGGTCACTGTCCATATGTTGCACAGGGATGATAGAAACAGTTGGCAGAGTCATTGTTTCTCTGGCAGAGATCTGCATTTACCTTGCAGATGGCATATGACCACTTTGCAGAACAGGCTGGAAAGTGAGTTTTTAAACTTAAAATTGTTGGGAACTATTAAATGCAATGACCATTTCTGCCTGATGACAGAATCACTTTAAAATCCATGAATGAATCACAAGGCTGTGCATCTATCAGTCTTTGTCATTGCAGTGGTTTTCATGTGAATTTTAAGTGGTGTGCTCACTGGACGCTGCTAAGCAGAGCTCGAGGTCACCCTCAAGTGAAGTCCTCTGGCTGCTGTGGGGGACGAGTACCTCACATGTTGGTTTGCGCCATGAGCATGATGGAAACTACAGGACACAGTAAAACTTTTTCTTTGGTCTCAGCTCTGATAAATTGGTGTACCGGTTTTAACACTGTATGAAAACAGTGTTAACATTGGACATAGACACTTCTGACATGAAACCAAATCCCTCTTAAGAGTTGGAACTTTATGTTGTTGTGTGTACACCTGGAATCAGGATACATACATTTGACAGGAAAGATGGACTGTAAAAGCATTTAGGTGGTAGTGACCTTCAGAATTCTGTTGTGTTGACTTGCTAAAGCCACCTTGACACTTGCAGGAATTTGAACCCCACACTGGCACGTGATCTTGCGTGCCAATGAGTAAACTCATTGTAAACTGTATGTGGCTGTGTGCAAAGAAAATTTTGAAATGTTCAAAATTTCTGGCACGCATTAATTTTGTGCCACTTGCGTGAACTAGTCGTGACCTTTGCACAACCTATTTGAAAACAATGTGTGTCACTGCGCGCAGCGCATCTGAACCTGAAATTAGATGATGAAGAGATGTTACATCTGTAATAAACACAACTTTACAGATACTTTATCAAACTCACATGAAGGAATGAAAATGCAACTGTTTTACCAATCCATGAAGATTTACCTTTGAGACAAGATTCCACATGTGTTCTCCACCACATGACGCGCATGAGACAACCTGCAGCTGTAGATAATTTCTCTGTGATTCTGGAAGCGATAAGAGAATGGTTTCATCAGCCAAGTTGAATGAATGAATGAATGAATGAATGAATGAATGAAAACTGTTTATTTCGAACATTTGATACAACAACAATTACAAGATAGATCAGTAAAGACAACAACAAAAAAGTTCCTACTGTGTACCCAACATGTCCGAAAAGGGGTAGGGTGAAGCATCAGCTTATTTATCCCTACCCCTTCTTCCCCACAACCAGTAATACCCTTTGCCACATATACACATAAATTCCTACACACCTAAACCGATATCAATATATATATATATATATATATACATATATATACACATACACATACATATACACATCAACATACATACACATATACATATATACACATATATATACACAAACATAAATATACACCTACACATACCTACTTACATACAAAATACTATATATTTACAAGCCGAAGCAAAAAACAAAAACACCCTAACCCTCATTACCCTTCCTCCTCCCTATACCCAGAAAAAAACATATTTTTGTACCGCTGTTTGAACTGGTTCATGCTTGGACATTGCTTGAGCCCCACTCCCAATCTGTTCCACATCCTCACCCCACAGACAGAAATACAGAAACCTTTTAATGTTGTTCGTGCCCACTGATGCTTTAAATTAAATTTCCCCCTCAGACTGTAATCCCCTGATCTGTTAAAAAACATATTTTTAATATTTGCTGGAAGTAAATTGTTTATTGCTTTATACACAATTTGTACTGTTTGAAAATGAACCAAGTCTGTGAATTTTAAGAATTTGGATTGTAAAAATAGTGGATTTGTATGATCTCTATAGCCAGTATTATGAATAATTCTTATAGCTCTTTTCTGCATTACTGATAGTGATTGTGTTGTACCTTTATAAGTATTACCCCATACCTCTGCACAGTACTGTAAATATGGTAAAACCAGTGAGCAGTAAAGAATGCGGAGTGAGTTGTGGTCCAGAATATGTTTCACTTTGTTTAGAACTGAAATGCTTCTTGACAGTTTACTTTGTATATGTTTTATATGAGTCTTCCAGTTTATCTTATCATCTATTATCACCCCCAGAAACTTATTTTCATGTACCCTTTCAATATCTACCCCCTCGACTTGTAACTGAACCTGTATGTCTGTATTACAATAGCCAAATAACATGTATTTTGTTTTACTTAAGTTTAATGATAATTTATTTCTGTCAAACCATATTTTCAATTTTCCCATTTCTATACTGATCCTCCTCAGTAACTCCTGCAAATCCCCCCCTGAACAAAAAATGCTTGTGTCATCTGCAAATAATACTAATTTTAATATTTTGGAAACATTGACAATATCATTTATATAAATTAGAAACAGTTTTGGACCCAATACTGACCCCTGTGGGACGCCACAAGCATTGTCCAAGCATGATGATGTATATTCCCCCAACTTCACAAACTGTTTTCTGTTACTTAAGTAGCTTCTCACCCAGTGCAACACCAACCCCCTAATCCCATACTGTTCAAGTTTATTGATTAATATGTCATGATTAATTGTATCAAAAGCCTTTTTAAGGTCTATAAATATTCCAACTGAATGTAATTTGTGGTCTATGGCGTTTGTAATCTCCTCAACTGATTCTATTAATGCAAGTGATGTTGAACTATGTGCTCTGAATCCATATTGACTATCAGTAAGTAATTTATGTTTATTTATGAATTTGTCTAATCTATTATTGAATAACTTTTCTAATAATTTGGAAAATTGTGGAAGCAAAGAAACAGGTCTATAATTTGTGAAGTGGTGTCTATCCCCAGTCTTATACAGCGGCACAACCTTAGCTATTTTCATTTGATTGGGAAATTTACCGGTTTGAAATGATAAGTTACAGATGTATGTTAATGGTTCTACAATCCATTCAATGACCTGTTTTACCACCACCATATCAATTTCATTTAAATCGGTAGATGTTTTATATTTACAATTATTCACAATGTCTATAATTTCATTTCCATCCACTGCTGTGAGGAACATTGAACAGGGATTTCTTTCTATGAGATTATTATCCCAATCCTCAGGTTGGGAATCGGGAATTTTTTCTGCCAAGCTTGGTCCAATATTTACAAAAAAATTATTAAAACCGTTGACTACCTCATCCTTATTTTCCTTCTTGACATTATTATCAATGAAATACTGAGGGTAACTCTGTTTTTTATTACCATTTTTGATAATGCTATTTAATATATCCCATATTCCTTTAATATTGTTTGTTATTATATAATATGTTACTATAATATTCCTTCCTACATACCCGTATAATATTAGTTAATCTATTTTTGTATTTCTTATATCTATTTTCTGCCTCTTTAGTCTTTAGTTTTATGAATTCTCTATACAGTGTATTTTTCTTATTACATGCATTTCGTAACCCTTTCGTCATCCATGGTCGAGCTTGGATTTTTTGTTTTCTGTAGTCTTGTTTAATTGGACAATTTTTATCATATAATGATATAAATATTTGTAAAAAAGTTTCATATGCACTATCAACATCACTTTCACTGTATACCTTTTCCCAGTTTTGCTCCTGTAAATCCTTCTTTAGTGTGTTCATGTTTTCCTCTGTCCGCACTCGCCTGTATTTTATTTTCTCCTCTGGCTGATTCCGCCGATGGTTTCTATTATAAACGATGAAAACTGGTAGATGATCACTAATGTCAAGTTCTGAGAGCAAATCCATCGTCAGCTATTATTTTATACAGTGTGGCATCAAGCCACACTGTATAAAATAATACCCAGCTTTATCTATCCATGAAGCCAGAGGACACACACCAATTAGCTAAACTGCAGGATTGTCTTACAGACATAAGGACATGGATGACCTCTAATTTCCTGCTTTTAAACTCAGATAAAACTGAAGTTATTGTACTTGGCCCCACAAATCTTAGAAGCATGGTGTCTAACCAGATCCTTACTCTGGATGGCATTACCCTGACCTCTAGTAATACTGTGAGAAATCTTGGAGTCATTTTTGATCAGGATATGTCATTCAAAGCGCATATTAAACAAATATGTAAGATATGTACTGCTTTTTTGCATTTACGCAATATCTCTAAAATTAGAAAGGTCTTGTCTCAGAGTGATGCTGAAAAACTAATTCATGCATTTATTTCCTCTAGGCTGGACTATTGTAATTCATTATTATCAGGTTGTCCTAAAAGTTCCCTGAAAAGCCTTCAGTTAATTCAAAATGCTGCAGCTAGAGTACTGACGGGGACTAGAAGGAGAGAGCATATCTCACCCATATTGGCCTCTCTTCATTGGCTTCCTGTTAATTCTAGAATAGAATTCAAAATTCTTCTTCTTACTTATAAGGTTTTGAATAATCAGGTCCCTTCTTATCTTAGGGACCTCATAGTACCATATCACCCCAATAGAGCGCTTCGCTCTCAGACTGCAGGCTTACTTGTAGTTCCTAGGGTTTGTAAGAGTAGAATGGGAGGCAGAGCCTTCAGCTTTCAGGCTCTTCTCCTGTGGAACCAGCTCCCAATTCGGATCAGGGAGACAGACACCCTCTCTACTTTTAATATTAGGCTTAAAACTTTCCTTTTTGCTAAAGCTTATAGTTAGGGCTGGATCAGGTGACCCTGAACCATCCCTTAGTTATGCTGCTATAGACTTACACTGCTGGGGGGTTCCCATAATGCACTGAGTGTTTCTTTCTCTTTTTGCTCTGTATGCACCACTCTGCATTTAATCATTAGTGATTGATCTCTGCTCCCCTCCACAGCATGTCTTTTTCCTGGTTCTCTCCCTCAGCCCCAACCAGTCCCAGCAGAAGACTGCCCCTCCCTGAGCCTGGTTCTGCTGGAGGTTTCTTCCTGTTAAAAGGGAGTTTTTCCTTCCCACTGTGGCCAAGTGCTTGCTCACAGGGGGTCGTTTTGACCATTGGGGTTTTTACGTAATTATTATATGGCCTTGCCTTACAATATAAAGCACCTTGGGCAACTGTTTGTTGTGATTTGGCGCTATATAAATAAAATTGATTGAATTGATTGATTGGCATGATGAATTGCGCGGCACTGCGGGATCAAATTTGTGCATTAAGACTCAACGCATCACACTGCTAATTGTGACGTGTGTCTCCAGGCCAAGCCCAGCAGGCTCCACTGCTCCCACTGTGATGAGACCTACAGTCTTCCTCAGAATGGTGCCATCAAGCTGTACAAGGAGCTTCGGTGTCCCCTGGATGAGTTTGAGCTTGTGCTGTGGACCTCAGGAGCCAGGGGCAAGAGCTACCCCCTCTGCCCGTACTGCTTCAGCAATCCACCTTTCCGGGACATGAAGAAAGGTGAGGCAGATCCTCAACATTAAACAGTTGAAACTGAGCTGGAGCTTTTATTTGCACTTGTTTCTCTGTGAAGGTAGAGAAAAGGAATAAAAAAGGACCTGGTCCTGGGTGCTACAGTGCCTATAAAATGTAATTTTTGTTCCCTCTAAAATGCAGTTAGATAGATGGCAGATGTTTACAAAACTGAGTGAACGTGCACAAAGGAGACGAGTGAAGGAAGCTACCAAGATATAACAGCTTTGAAGGAGTTACAAGCTCTGTTTGCTGTCTCTGGAGAGACTGTGCATGCAACTGCTGTGGTCCTGTACAGCACCACTCACAGGTTCATAGTAAATTGGAGTAGAAAAATCTAGAACAACACAGAAAACTCTTGAAATTCAGATGTTTTACAGTGGAAGTGGCAGATGCAGTTTTCCTCAGTGTGAATTTTTTCAATAGTTGCTTGCAGTTTTGCTTAACTACATAATAGCAAGACGACCCGTGACATCATGAATCTGGTCATGTGGGTTTGTTGACTAGTGTGGTTGGCTTCGTTGTAGGTTATCTTAGAGAAACACCTTGCTTTTGCAGTACTATGTAGGTTTCGAATGTATTCAGAGACCGTTGAATCGCTTCCTGAACCTGAACACGCTATACCTTCTCTCTTTGGTCGTATCAATTTACATGCATGCTTGTCATCCAAGTCAGTACGCAAGCATGTGACGCCACTGTTTGCAAACAAGAAGTATTGCTAAAGTCCCTATGGACATAAAGGGCTACAGCAATCTGACATTTGACCCCAATGATCTGACCTTCACCTAACCTGTTGACCTCTGGCTGACCTTGCCAGGATATCTGTGGAATCCCCCATAAGTTGGCAGCTCATTCTGTCCAAATCAGGTTGAAAATCATATTCCTTTGCCAAAGAGAATTCTCTTTGTTGTCAGTCTTCATTGATGTATCAAATATGGTACAGAGTAGCAAAAGGACCTTCGAGGAGTAGGCCAACAAAGACACAGTCACCTGTGACCTTTGCTAATATCAATCAATCAATCAATTTTATTTATATAGCGCCAAATCACAACAAACAGTTGCCCCGAGGTGCTAATATGGTTGACCTTTGGTAAGATTAATCTTGCTGAGCAATTCCAGAATCCACATCCATATGCATGCCAACTTTGGTGCACAAAAACATAAAATTTGACCCTTGACCCCAGTGATAGACCTTTGGTAAATTTGTTCTCACCTGGGCAAGTCTGGAGCCCACTGACATACAGGTGCCATATTTGGTTGACATGGGAGTGAGAAAAAAAATTAACCTTAACTTTAAACTTTGTCAAAAACGTGTCCTTTTGGTGCAGTTCTGGGCTCAGTCATCATCTCTATGTCAAGTTTGGTGGAAAGTGAGCCAGCAAACATAGATGAGTCGGGGAACAAACGGACAGAGAAATGTTGCTCAAATTATCTCATGATACTGTTGTACTGCAGGTGACTGCTAGTTTTCAGTGACGCTTCGTTAGATCTTGTGATTTTTTTTTTTTTTTTTTTAGCATTTTGAGACTGACTCCCATGTTTTTTATTTCTGTCTCCTTGTTTTCTGTCTTTCATTTTTTTATTATTATTTGTCACCTTATTTTTCTCTCAGGTATGGGATGCAATGAATGCACCCACCCGACCTGCCAGCACTCTCTAAACTCTTTGGGCATCGGACAGTGTGTGGAGTGTGACAGTGGAGTTTTGGTGCTGGATCCCACTTCTGGACCAAAGTGGAGGATGGCCTGCAACAAATGCAATGTGTTGGTGCACTTCTTTGAACATGCACACAGAGTACAGGTAGGTGGTGCCGATATCACCCATTTAAAGTTGGTTTTTGTTTACAGTTTATGAAGCCTTCTTGCTAGTTACTGGGTCCTGGTGGCCATTAAGGCCACCATAGCTTGTGTGAGAAGGGACAGCGTTCTGTTTTCTGGGACTCAACACTGTAGGTCACATTGAGGTGTCCATCAAATGCTTCTGTAACTCTTTAAATGGTAACAGATAAGCCAAAGTTTACTAGAGAGCTAAAGATTTCTCTCACCTTGAACTACTTGATATTTTTACCCAAGGCTAAAATATGACCATCAGGCATTGTGAAGGCCATTTGTCTGTCCATCCGTCTCTCTCTCCGTCTGTCTGTCTGTGCTCAGCATAAGTTCAGTCCTCTTACTGCCAGGGTCTTCAAATTCACAGCGACCATTCTTGGGACACAGACCTTCAACAAGTTCAAAGATTGTTAACCTATTTTAAGAGGTCAAAAGGTCACATTCTGTTTCCTATTGATATGCTCATCGGCTGAGGGTATTTTAGCATTGTGTTATATTTTAAATGTGGAATAGCACAGGGTGTTATAGATATAGTCCTGTGTGTCTATGCACAAAATGACCTGTACAGTAGTGTTCAGAATAATAGTAGTGCTATGTGACTAAAAAGATTAATCCAGGTTTTGAGTATATTTCTTCTTGTTACATGGGAAACAAGGTACCAGTAGATTCAGTAGATTCTCACAAATCCAACAAGACCAAGCATTCATGATATGCACACTCTTAAGGCTATGAAACTGGGCTATTAGTAAAAAAAAAAAGTAGAAAAGGGGGTGTTCACAATAATAGTAGCATCTGCTGTTGATGCTACAAACTCAAAACTGTTATGTTCAAACTGCTTTTTTAGTAATCCTGTGAATCACTAAACTAGTATTTAGTTGTATAACCACAGGTTTTCATGATTTCATCACATCTGTGAGGCATTCATTTTGTTGGTTTGGAAACAAGATTTTGCTGGTTTACTAGTGTGCTTGGGGTCATTGTCTTGTTGAAACACCCATTTCAAGGGCATGTCCTCTTCAGCATAAGGCAACATGACCTCTTCAAGTATTTTGACATATCCAAACTGATCCATGATACCTGGTATGCGATATATAGGCCCAACACCATAGTAGGAGAAACATGCCCATATCATGATGCTTGCACCACCATGCTTCACTGTCTTCACTGTGAACTGTTGTTTGAATTCAGAGTTTGGGGGTCGTCTCACAAACTGTCTGCGGCCCTTGGACCCAAAAAGAACAATTTTACTCTCATCAGTCCACAAAATATTCCTCCATTTCTCTTTAGGCCAGTTGATGTGTTCTTTGGCAAATTGTAACCTCTTCTGAACATGTCTTTTATTTAACAGAGGGACTTTGCGGGGGATTTTTGCAAATAAATTAGCTTCACACAGGCGTGTTCTAACTGTCACAGCACTTACAGGTAACTCCAGACTGTCTTTGATCATCCTGGAGCTGATCAATGGGTGAGCCTTTGCTATTCTGGTCAGGCCCGGCGCCAGAAAAAGAAATTAAGGGGGCAATGAGTTTATCAAAGGGGGCGGGGTCACACACCCCCCCCCCCCCCCAAAAAAAGTGCACACCGGAGAGGACGTGCCTCTGAGCGTGCGTAATGAATTGGGTGCGCTCCTAGAAAGCTTGTGTATTTAGGCTACACCATTGTAAGAGACTGACTAAGAGTAAAGTAAAAGTATTTTTTTAATTATTATTTGAACTATAGACCCTCGGTCAAGTGATCTCCTGCATACCACAAAACCAAACCAACAACTGATCTGAGAAATGACACGAGACAGTAGATTAACCCCACATACAGCCCTCCATCACAAGCGCAAACACAGCGCAACTGGGCATGACAGTCACACAACGGGTCAAAGATAAACCTTTCATGTAGATGTACAGTGGTCCCTCGTTTATCGCTGGAGTTACGTTCTAATTTCGCAAATCAAAACAATTTCGCAATAGGCGAAATCCACGAAGTCGACAGCGTTATTTTTTACAATTATTATCGACGTTTTAAGGCTGTAAAACCCTTCACTACACACTTTATACACTTTTCTCAAACAGGCATTAACATTTTCTCACTTTCCTCTCGTGTGTAAACACTCTAAGTTCAAACCTTAGTAGAAAAATAGTTATATAGTAGTAGTAATAGTTGTTGGCGCTCTTTTTTCTTCTGGGCAAGAAGATTCTTATAAACAGACACGCAGAACACAATGCGCATACTCTCCTTTTGCGGTGCCACGAGAACACCAGCCTGCTTGATGAGGATGCAGAGCACAATGCGCTGTAAAAAAAAAAAGAAAAAAGCATGCAAAATTGGACTAAAAAAATCCACGAAACTGTGAGGCACTATATTTTCCAGTATTTCTTTTTCTTTCTTTTTTATTTTTATTTTTGATAACTCTCACATCCAAGGGGGCGTCGCCCCCAAACGCCCTTCTATCCATTTTGATGGTTGTTTTCCGTTTTCTTCCACGCGTCTCTGGTTTTTATGTCCATTGTAAAGCCTATAATTTTTTGCACCTGCATATAAGTTTTCCCCTCTCCAATCAACTTTTTAATCAAACTACGCTGTTCTTCTGAACAATGTCTTGAACGTCCCATTTTCCTCAGGCTTTCAAAGAGAAAAGCATGTTCAACAGGTGCTGGCTTCATCCTTAAATAGGGGACACCTGATTCACACCTGTTTGTTCCACAAAATTGACGAACTCACTGACTGAATGCCACACTACTATTATTGTGAACACCCCCTTTTCTACTTTTTTTTGATAATAGCCCAATTTCATAGCCTTAAGAGTGTGCATATCATGAATGCTTGGTCTTGTTGGATTTGTGAGAATCTACTGAATCTACTGGTACCTTGTTTCCCATGTAACAATAAGAAATATACTCAAAACCTGGATTAATCTTTTTAGTCACATAGCACTACTATTATTCTGAACACTACTGTATGTTGGTCAAAAGTCAAGGTCATAAAAAAAGCAGTCCTAAAAATACATTTTTCAGGATGTCTCCTCCACAGCCAATGGGGCTAGAGAGACGGTGTGAAGCTTACATCGATCAGTATATGATTTGTAATCAAATAGTATGAGTGATGTTGTGATAACATCAGAGGTGTAATGAAATGTCATTAACTCTTTTAAAATGAGAAAATCTGATTCAAATTGTCCCACAAATCTTATTTCTTTTTTTTTTGTATTTGTTATCACCTTGCTAATCTCATTTTCAAATATCAATAATTTATTACTATTTCAACACAAAGACATCAAGCAATAATCAAATGATGTAAATTAGGGATACAAAAAATAAAAGCCTGATTTAAATACAAAGTGATTTCCTTATAACCTGCAGGAACGATGTCCTGTTATCACTTAAGATAATGTGCTGTCAAAGCTGAACGTGGCGAGGCATTTTAATTATTTATACACACTTACAAACACTAGCTATTTGTCAGTTTTGTCCTATTTTTGTGTTTGGATTTGTAGCTTCTTACAGTTAGCGTCTTCTCTTTCCTGGCAGGTGGCTCAGGAAAGCTGCGATGCTTGCGACGCCTCTCTGGTCTCTGTCGATTTCAACAAGACGCGCACCCCACTTCCTGCTGGAGACACCCAGCACACCGGCTGTGTTTTCTGTGATCCAGTCTTCCAGGACCTGGTGGAGCTCAAACATGCCACCATGAGGCACCCCATGCACCGGGGTGGTGGGGCAAGGCGAGGAGGGCGGGGACGCGGCCGAGGACGCCGCGGCAACCCTAAAAAACCCAAAGACAAAATGGCTGCCTTGGCAGCATACTTTGTGTAGTGCAATGTTTGTGTTTGCTGATGGGAATCTCACAAAGGGGCCCCATCAGAAATGTGTCGTTTGCGCCATGCGATTGCTGAAGACCCCAACAGATGTGGTGCAAATGTGGCTGCCGGTGTCACACCCCTGGCACTTAGCTGTACTGACTAACACAAGCTTCAAATAACCTGTATGCACAAATGAGCTTCCTCAGGATATACGTATGTTTAACAGGATATATGTTTTATATCACATTTGTTTTCCACGATACAGTGTGTCGTAATAATACGCAATGCTCATAATATTCAAGTGAATGTTCACAGTGTAAATTCTGAGCAAGCTGTCATTTGAAGGGAACAGGTGTCCAAATCTTTAAAAAAAAACAAAAAACTGGAACCTGGAATTTTAAACACGTTTAAAATTAAAGAATCAGCTGTTGAAGAGAATCTAGTGATACAGTACATACTGAAACAAAATCTGTGTGTGCCTTTAGTGGTAACGTGATGTAAATGCCATGTGTTGGCGGTCTTCTCCTTTGTGAGCCTCCTGTTTGCTCGCAAATCATGTATTTAATTGCAAGTAAAACACTTGCGTAATTGCTCATTATTTTGTTTTTGTTTTGTTTCATGATGAACTGCAGTAATGCAAAATGGTGAAAAAATAAAAACAAAGTTCAACTCTGCCAACCTGTTCTAAATTTTACAGGAGTCCAACCTCAACACTGAGGTGCCCCCCCCCCCCCAAAAAAAGAAAAAAAAACAGCTCCACATATCTCAAATGGGCCAACCCAGCATGGCTGTGGACGGGTCCCAGAACCTCATACAGCACCTCTTGCTTCAAAAACAGCAGCAGGAGATGCTGGAGTTGCAGGTGGACTTCCTGCACTGGCTGGAGACACGTGGTGCTCACAGTCCCACATGCACATGGGACAAGGCACGGGGAGGACCACGTTTATTAGCCCAATTTATGGCAAATGCCCAGAGAAAACAAAGTGTCCCCCCCTGCTCCAATAGTCATCCTGTCCACTCCTTCCACCCCGTCTTTGAAGACCTCATGTCAAATTGTAGCGTAGCGTCTTTGGTAGTACACCAAGTCTGGACACAAGGCTCCCACAGGCCAAAACTGGGGACCATTAAATAATTACACCGACATGGTGGGAGACACATGAGAACAAGAGCCCAAATTCTTTCCTGTGAAGGGCCAAAAATACATTTTAATGCCATGTGATAGTACAGTACATATTCCAATATAAAAATAATAATAAAATGTTGAAAATAAAAGAAATCCAGACATTTTCTTTAGCATAACATGTTCCAAAATAAAGCCACTTTTCCTGACAGAACATGCATATGAGCAGTGGTGGGCACAGATAACCAAAAAATTAACTTCGATAACAGATAATCAGATAACTGAAAAGTTATCTTCGATAAAGATAAAACAATAAACCACCCAAAAATGTATCAGAAGTTACAGATAAAGTCCAATATTGTCTCTGGTACGTTTACAGCTACTAATAAAACGAATTTAAGTTTTAATGCCACAATAGCTTCTAATAATATTAAAAGTAACAACACACCCAAACAATAAGATCACACTTTCATCTTTGAACATTCTGCCCCTGATGGAAGCAGCCGTAAAGCCAACTCTCTATCAGTCACAACGCTCCGGTCAGGTGGAGGTCTTGAAAAATAAAGTCATACTGACTTATGGTTTTGATTTATAAATAACATTAATACTGATAGAATAACTCCATTAATGTCAATTCTGTCATTTGTACAAAGTTAACATATAGCATATATCTTTTAATGTTGAATAATGCACTAATTCTGAGGTTTTGTAACAAACACAGACACATCGCAAAGGATTCTGGGTAAAAGTGCCTCTGCTAAACACTGATTGGTTCAGTCATTCATTATGTAAACCAACACGTTAATGTGACGTCTGTCGTGTGTTGGTGTTTACAGATAAATGTGCTTTTGTAAAATATTCCTTTTTTTTTTTTTGTAAAAACAGGCATTTTTACGGAGCCCTGGAAGTGTCATCACAAAATGTTTTGCATGTGGAGAGAATGTGAGCACGTTTTATGATGTTGTAAAACGTGCTTTACACTGTGCGAGATGATTTTTCATGCAGGACTTTTTTGGACCAAGTTTCAGGTTAATCGCACGTCCTGCATCGTGTAGTGTACATGGAGTAACAAGCTGCATTTAACTTCTCAGGACCACCTCCTGATCGCCGATCGTATGGTCCAATGAAAATCAAACCTGTTTGATATTATTCTGGTCAGCTGTCGTGAGAGTACCCTGCTGCTGAAAAGCTACAAGCTAACCGCTCTCACTGTGCCTGTGCAAACACGGCAGAGCTGGCTTGTAATGTTATTTATTTATTTGCTGTTGTTTTGTTTTGTTTTTAAACTTCATTTGTAAAAAAAAAAAAAAATTTGCAAAGCCAAAAAGTTGATTTGACAATCTTCTGATATAACTGGGGTCAAAATAAATAGAACACTGCCATCTACTGGTGCCCAGATGCTTAGTACTTAGGGTGAATACTGCCATGTACACTACTGGCCAGTAGATGGCAGTAGAGGCCTTGAAAACAAAATTCCAGATATATCTGCCTGCTACATTTAAAATGTGTGGAATTTAACAAACGCAAATACAATAACGTCTATAAACCCAGAGAATATATTCACGAGAGTTTTAGGCACTAGAGTTTAATGCTGTTGTCCGTGGAGCCTGAACAGAGTGTCTGAAATGCATTTGTCCTGTCGTGAACTACTGAGATTACATCATCCTACCCATAATGCACTGCTGGGCACAGCATGTGCTCACAAAACCTTAAAAATTAGCACATTACTTTAAAACTAAAACATATATCTGATATTTTCACTTTATAAAACTTCAGACATGACAGTAATTTTAAATAACTTGTCCAAAATTGATTAATTCATCTTCTACCGCTTAGTCCAACTAAGGGTCGCGGGGGGCTGGAGCCTATCCCAGCAGTCATAGGGCGCGAGGCGGGGTACACTCAGGACAGGATGCCAGTCTGTCGCAGGGCCACAAACAGACAAACAAACACAGACACCCACACACACACACACACACACCTAAGGACAATTTTTTTTTTTTAAAGATTCCAATCCACCTAACCCGCATGTCTTTGGATGTGGGAGGAAACCGGAGCACCCGGAGGAAACCCACGCAAACATGGGGAGAACATGCAAACTCCACAAAGAAAGGCCACAGGAATTGAACCCACAACCTTCTCACTGTGAGGCAACAGTGCTAACCACTAATCCACTGTGCTGCCCTTGTCCAAAATTAGTTTGGTTAAAATTTGAACCATAAGTTAAAAATGTATGCCTCTGGATGACTTAGGTGATATTGCCAGTGTATGGGTATGGTGTTAAAGAAAATGATTTTTTTTTTTTTGGTCATATCTTCTTTGTCTACAGAGGATAGAGACGCTTTTCATAGAAGCAGCTCTCTTCTGTTAGCAGAAGGTATAACTGTCCATCTGTTACAAAACTTTTAACAGGTACATGCTGAACTGAATGCTTGTTGCTGTTCAGCTTTGTTTACTTTATTGGTCTAAAAGTTATCAGAAGATAATTGATCGGATAATGGTTTTTAAAGTTATCTAAAAAGATAATCCGATAATGACAAAAATCTTCGATAATTATCTGTTATTGGATTATCGGAAGTGTGCCCACCACTGCATATGAGGTGCTTTGGAAAATTAAGCTGAAACAACTGATTTGTCCACTTTTGTAATGGAAAAAAAAAAAAAACTTTCACTTAATTAAAAAAAATTTAGGAAAATGACCACACGCAGTAAGAATTCGGTGCTTTGTAATCTTATGCCTATAACGTTTAAGTTGCACATGACAAAATGCTGTGTAATTTAAATCTCTGACAGACCTTGCACAATATTTTTAATGAATTATTGCCAAAACTAAAAATCTGGTGGTGGTGAGTTCTGACACCACTAGATGACAGTGTTCACTCAAAACCGGGCTATTTTCAAATTTGCTGGCGTGTTTGTATGAAATTATGTTAATAAAGAGATCAGATTAATTTATCATTGACAAGCATTTAATCACCAAAGAAACCCATTAAAAAAAAAAGTTCAGTTTGGGTTTACTGTAGTTTTCTTTTTCCAAATTAATTCCAAAGTAATTCCAAAGCGCCTCCTCTCCACCCCAAAAAGCCAGCAATAACATATACATTTTCAGGATAAATACATTCTTGAATGCTTTACAATACCAAATTTTAACAACAACAAAATAAATAAATAAAAACATTGCACAAATAAACAAAACAGACAAACACTGGAACGCAATTATGCATAAAATATAGGCACAAAATATAAAATGTTTAAATTATAAAAATGCTTTTTTTTATTGATTTTGCATTTAAAATATAAAACTGTATAGTATAATTTATTTGTCATAATAATGGCACCTGAAATAAAATGTAGAAGATAATAGGAGAAAGTCAAAGGACATATTTACATAGTGGTCCTCTGTTTCACCTGTATGATGTCAATACTTAGTTTATATTTAACCTGTCACACCTTTTTAAACGCAATAATCCCGCCCTGTTTTTGCCAATAAATAAATAAATAAAAATAAAGCACGTTTACTTATTTCGTCCATTTGGATCATTTTACACTCGTTAGCTCTGAGTTCAGGGAGGTGATTTCCCCCATCAACCCCCCCCCCCCCCCCCCCCCCATTGTTGCCAGGTCTGTGACGTCACTGTAAGGGGCGTGTCTGCGGGCGGTAAACGTTCGCCATTGCTCGCTGCGCTTCGTGCGCTCAGGTGAGTTTAAGAGTGACGCGGTTATGGGGAAACTACAGGAGTTTGAGATATCCTTCGACAAAAATAAATCCGTGTACAGTCCAGGCGAATCTATAGACGGAACCCTGAAAATCAAAGTCAGCCAGTCGCTCCAGTGTAAAGGTAAGAGTCGGCTTTAATTTAAAAAAAGAGAAGGGGGGGAAAACATCCGCTAATGTTTTTCACCTGTTGGGCAAACAGCAGCGACAAACACGGAAGTAAATCTTCATCCTTACTTCAAGGTGAAATTTTGTGTTTTTATGTAAATAAAATGTTCATATAATAGGTGTTTCTTGGTTCAGGTTACAGTAAAAGCATGTTCATTTTAGTTGTAACAGTTTTCATCAGTAAACCTGTAAAGCACGATTAAAAAAATGTGATAAAGTCAAAATGCTGCTCAGGTGAACTAAAACTGCTGTTGCTGCCTAAAGTCAGTTAAAAAGTAGCACAAACTCCGCTGTGACACCACCAACAATTACTGTTTTATTCAAAATCCAACGTGTTTTTTTTTTTTTTTTGTGGGGGGGGGGTTGGTTTTTTTCTAATACTTTTTGACTTAATTTAAATATTGTTGTAATTGTTAATTTATCTTGTTTTTGTTTGTACACTTTTTATATATGGACAACAATAGAAATATGTTTTCACTTTGTTATTCATGAATTTTTAATGTATCTGCTTTGAATGGTACCGACAGGCAGCCGAATGGTTCGTATTCTTGGTTTCAGTGCTGATTGCTGAAGGTTCTTGGTTCAAACCCCACCCCTGCCACATTTCACCATGTATTTTGGAGAAAGAAGGGCATCCAGTCTAAAACTTGTGCCAATTGGGCAGCGCAGTCTCATTTGGGGGTGGGTGCTAAAGGGGTAAAATATGACACCTATGACTTCATTTCTCTACTTCTGGGGACAAAAGCACAGCACTTTATCTGAGATTTTGGGCAAATTGCACACAAACAAAATGAAAATGCAAAGGAAAAAGTGACGATGCATTGGGAAAGTGGACAAGTGTTGCGGTTTGTTTATAACCCGAAGCTGAAACGTGTGGAGGCAGTTTTGCAGGCGAGAGAACGTAGCTACTCTGGTTAGCTGTGTAGGCTAACACTTACCAACACAACCTCTCCCATTCACCTCATCTTCCCTTCTCCACTGGGAACTGAAAAAATTACACTGTTTGCGACTGCTTCAGTGATTGCAGCCAAAAACAAAATAGTATGCCTTTTTTCCGTGTAAAGTTAGGCTGTGTATATATTGCAGAACAGTTGCGGCTGTCCCAGTAAGTGGTCAAATTCCGCGATATCCCTTGTTTTCAAGCATGCAGTGTTGTGGAACACATTTACATCATAAATGAGTATCAGACCAGTTTGAATTTGAGTGTGGTCGAGTTTCACCCAGACCCTTTAAGGTCCATCCACTTCACTCAACAGAGTTTTGATTACTGTCCCCATGATAACTTAAACAGAGTATCAGATTTTCAACAAATCTGAGCTAGATGTCATCAGTGAATGTGTCTCAGACCTGTTTGGTCCATTTCTCAGACTGACCACTTTACTGAACACTAGTTATTCTTTTACCCATGAAAGCTACAGTAAAAATGTATTTGATTTTCAGCTTAACTTGAACTGGGGAAGTGGGCTTCCTAAATAAGTGTATCTTGGACCAGTTTGTCATTTCTCAGACTGCACCCTTTCCAGAACAGTATTGATTACTCTGCACATCGTATTGAGCAAAATATATCTGACCTGCCATCTTAAAGGACTCAAACAAGTTCAAAGTTGAGTATGATCAGGTTTTACCAAGGATCCCCCCCCACGCCACACACACACTTTATTGAACAGGGTATTGACTATTGGAATCTTGCATCCCCAGTAGTTGCATTCATAGATTATCAGCACAGCTGGTTATTTTTTTTTCCTTCAAACAATCAATCAATCAATCAATCAATCAATCAATTTTTTTTTACATAGCGCCAAATCACAACAAACAGTTGCCCTGCGAAAACAAAAGCGAAGTCAGTCGAATGCTGTGCTACAAATTATTTCAATTTAATTTTCAATTTATTTTCATTTATATAGCGCCAAATCACAACAGAGTTGCCTCAAAGTGCTTCACACATGTAAGGTCTAACCTTACAACCCCCCAGAGCAACAGTGGTAAGGAAAACCTCCCTCTGAGGAAGAAACCTCAAGCAGACCAGACTCAAAGGGGTGACCCTCTGCTTGGGCCATGCTACAAACATAAATTACAGAACAATTCACGGACGAATATACAAGAAATGCTATTGGCGCACAGGACAGGAGGATCGCCAACACGAATACAACTCCCATCTCTGAATAGAGCTGAACCTTAAACAGAGAGAAAAAACAGAATCAGGCATCAGAAAGACAAAAAATACTGTATAATTTGTCAGCATTAAACAACAAGAAAAACAGAAATACTAAGGTGATCACTGGCCACTATCCCTAAACTTCACTAAAAGACCCAGAATTTAGGTAAAGTTGAGGCCGCAGCCCGCTCCAATTACTAATAAAATGAATTGAAAGAGTAAAAAGCGTAAAACAAAACTGTACCAGTATGCTAGCCATATGAAATGGAAAATCAGTGGTTCTTAAGTCTGTACTTGAAAGTCTCCACAGAATCTGACTGTTTTATTGATGCAGGGACATCATTCCACAGAACAGGGGCACAATAAGAGAAAGCTCTGTAACCCACAGACTTCTTTTTCACCTTAGGGACACAAAGTAGTCCTGCACCCTGAGAATGTAAAGCCCGTGCCGGTATGTAAGGTTTAATTAGGTTAGCTCGGTCAGGAGGTGCCAATCCATGAATAATTTTATAGGTTAGTAGCAGAACCTTAAAATCTGATCTCACTGCGACAGGAAGCCAGTGAAGGGATGCCAAAATGGGTGTAATGTGGTCGAACGTTCTGCTTTGTGTCAAAAGTCTGGCTGCAGCATTTTGAACCAATTGGAGAGCCCTAATGCTAGACTTCGGTAAACCAGAAAATAGAACATTGCAGTAGTCCAATCTAGAAGAGATAAATGCATGGATCAGGGTCTCAGCATCAGCCATAGGCAGGATGGGATGAATTTTCGCTATATTTCGCAGGTGGAAAAAAGCAGTCCTAGTAATATTTCTAATGTGGAGGCCAAAGGACAACGAAGGATCAAAAATTACCCCAAGGTTCCTCACTTTGTCAGTATGATGTATGACACGTGAGCCGAGGCTGAGTGTTAACTGGTCAAATTGATGCCGATGTCTCACTGGACCAAGAACCATCATTTCAGTCTTATCAGAGTTTAAAAGTAGGAAGTTTCTGGACATCCAACTTCTCACTGCTGCATGGCAATCTTCTAAGGATTTTATGTGAACGAGATTACCAGCAGTTATTGGCATGTATAACTGAGTATCATCTGCATAGCAGTGAAAGGTAATCCCAAAATGGGAAAAAGCAGGGGGCCTAAGACAGACCCCTGTGGAACCCCAAATTTCATGTCACTAAGGTTAGAGGTAGTG
Source organism: Thalassophryne amazonica (assembly GCF_902500255.1). NCBI lineage: Eukaryota > Metazoa > Chordata > Actinopteri > Batrachoidiformes > Batrachoididae > Thalassophryne > Thalassophryne amazonica. The sequence goes on from NC_047107.1 coordinate 127,445,677, forward strand.
TTACTGTACAGAACACAGTGGGAACGACTGGTCATGTATGACATCAGCCATGCAAGGGCACGCCCAGTAATCCCAAAATGATTTTCCAGCCTATTGAGTAGAATATGATGATCCACTGTATCAAATGCAGCACTGAGATCTAACAGCAACAGAACCGTAGTAGTGTCTGAATCCATTGTAAGCAGAAGATCATTCACCACTTTAGTGAGAGCCGTCTCTGTGGAATGATATTTTCTAAAAGCAGACTGCAGTGGCTCAAAGAGATTATTCTCAGTAAGATAGTCTACGAGCTGCCGTGACACCACTTTTTCTAGAATTTTAGAGAAAAATGATAGATTTGATATCGGCCGATAGCTTTTCAATACACTAGGGTCAAGATTAGGTTTCTTAAGTAATGGTTTAATCACTGCAGATTTGAAACATTTAAGAACAGATCCAGAAGTTAAAGAAAGATTAATCATTTCCAGCACAGTCGGCCCAAGAGTGGGCCACAGGTCCTTAAACAGTTTTGTTGGTATAGGATCAAATAAACAGGTTGTGCTTTTTGTTGACATTACGAGTTCTGTCAGCATGCCTAGTGAGATACTGTCAAATTCTGTAAATCTAGGTAATACCTCAGTAGTGGCGCCCACATCAATAGCAGGGTGTTGTGACTGGATTATCATCCTGGAAATTATCATCAGGGGTGCTCGGGGCGTGGAGGTGCTCGGGGCATCAGTCTCATGCTTTTCTTTTTTTTTTTTTTTTTTTTTAATGCTCCCATCACAAAATGAGTCACACTTTTCTAATGCACTTTTTTATTTTATTATTTCTAACCCCACCCCTTTCCCTTCCCCTAACCATGACCCCCCGACTTCCCGTGTCACCTGCCTTTTATGCTCCCGTCATGAAAGGAATTCATGCTCTCATCACGAAAAGCACTTCAAATTTGTGATGGTATGCCAAACTATAAATTAATTTACAGAGCATAAAAGTATTCACGGCACTTCACTTCAACATTTTATGTTACAGCCTTATTCCAACATGTTTTTTTTTTTTGTTTTTTTTTTTTGGCTTTCAAAATTCTACACACAACACCCCATAATGACAATGTGAAAAGTTTTTTTTTTTTAAGAGTTTTGCAAATTTAATAATACAAATAAAAACTAAGAAATCACATGTACATAAGTAGGACTGCAGCTATAGAATATTAGAGTATTTTAGCAAATATTGGAATAGAGTATTTTAGCAAATATTTAATTGAGTAATCGGATAAAAAAGTTTTTAAACACCATCAATAGTCCAGGGCTCTCCTTAAGCAATGGCACAATGTTGCTGCACCATCACACAGATTGTCAAATTTAGTATGTCTCTTTCTGTTTTCCTGGGTAATTATTTATTTTTCCATGTCTTTACAAGTTTTGGATCTTTCCCAAAGTCAGGAGCTCAGCTTAGCACTCCCCTGACACCAGACCATAAGGGCAGGTGTTCAGTGTAATCCTCAGTTAGGCTGCATGTTAACGTGAGCACAGCCTGTGAAAAACTGGGTTCTGGAGATTCAAAGCTTTTATTGTCATATGCACAGTAAAGAAAGATGTTTCTCTGTGCAATGAAATTCTTACTTTGCTGCCCACACTGGATGCCCAAATATATATATATATAGCTAAGTATAAAATATCTAAATATAAGTGTGGGGGGGAATGAAATGACATAAAATAAGCATGCTGGTAAGAACAATCGAATATAACAAGCAATGTAATAAAAATGTAATAATGTAATAAAAAGAAATATACACTGTAAGAAGGGAAATATAAAATATACTTGTGTAACGGCCTACATGATATGTACATGATAGTGAATGTTGCACACTGATGCACTGTTTTGTGCACCATTCAGCAGTAAATGGTTTCATGCAATTAGTGCAATTGAGCCAATGGATTCAAGTTAACAGGTGTTGTAGTGCAATAGAACAAAGTGTCCGTAATATAGTAAAGTGACCACTGATGGGGAGCTCCCTCCTTAAGGGAGGGGGGTGTTCAGCTGTTTAACAGTGTAATGGCTGTGGGAAAGAAGGAAATCTTGAACCTGGTGGTTCTGCATCTCACAGTCCTGAACCTGTGGCCTGAGGGGAGGAGTGTGAATAGTCCATGTTGGGGGTGAGTGGGGTCTTTGATGGAGACAGCTCTCCTGTGGACTCTGCGGTGGTAGATGCTCTGTAGAGAGGGTTGTGGGGTCCTGGTGATCTTAAACGCAGTCCTTATCACTCTCTGTAGGTGTTTGTGGTCCCACACAGTAGAGCTGCCATACCACACAGTGATGTAGGTGGTCAGGACTGACTCAGTGATGCAGCTGTAGAAGTTGCTGAGGATCTTGGGTGCCATCCCAAATTTCCTCAGCCTCCTCAGGAAATACAGCCGCTATTGAGCCTTCTTCACCACCTGTGTGGTGTTGAATGTCCAGGTGAGGTCATCACTGATGTGGACCCCCAGGTGCTTGAAGTTCCTCATCCTCTCCACCTCAAGACCTCGGATGAACAGCAGCTGGTGAGGCCTCTCCTTCCTCATGTCCACTATCATCTCCTTGGTCTTGTCTGTGTTGAGGGTGAGGTTGTTGTCTCCACACCACGTCACCAGACTGTCCACCTCCCTCCTGTAGGCCGCCTCGTGTCTGCCAGTGATGCGTCCTATCACGGCAGTGTCATCGGCAAACTTGATGATGGTGGTGTTGGGGTGGGAAGCGACACAGTCGTGGGTGAACAGAGTGTAGAGGATGGGGCTCAGGACACAGCCCTGTGGGGTCCCCATGTTGGTAGTGATGGTGGCTGACGTCCTTCTCCCGATCCTGACAAACTGTGGCCTTCCAGTCAGGAAGTTGAGAAGCCAGTCACAGAGGGAGGGGTGAAGTCCGAGGGCTAACAGTTTGTGGATGAGTTTGTCTGGGACGACCGTGTTGAAAGTGAAGCTGTAGTCGATAAAGAGCATCCTAATGTAGGAGTGTTTATTTTCCAGATGAGAGAGGGAGATGTGAAGGGTGACGGCGACGGCGTCTGACGTAGACCGGTTGTGCCTGTAGGTGTACTGCAGTGGGTCAGTGATGTCTGGGATGCTGTTATGAATGTGAGAGAGGCTCACTCTCTCGAAGCACTTCATAATGATTGAAGTGAGTGCTACTGGCTGGAAGTCATTCAGACAGGATGGGGGGTTCTTCTTGGGGAGGGGGACGATGGTGGTGGCCTTGTAGCATCTTGGGACGATGCATTGCCTGAGGGAAGGGTTGAAGATGGAGGTGAGAACATCAGCCAGCTCGATAGCACATACTCTGAGGGCGCGTCCTGGTACATTGTCTGGCCCGGCAGCCTTCTGGGGCTGGAGGCTCCTCAAGGCTTTATGTACCTGGGCTGATGTGATGACTGGCGGGCGGGGGGGGGGGTCGAGTGGCCGCGGTGTGTCTGTATTCTGTAGAGGTGGTGGGGGTGGGGCTCTCAAAGTGGGTGTAGAAGGCGTTGAGGTCGTCTGGCAGGCTGTCCGATGAACTGATGGTGGTGGTTCTGGAGCTGGTCCTGAAGTCTGTGATGTGATCCAGACATCGCCACATTCTCCTGGGGTCAGCATTAGAGTAGAAGTCCTCCGTCCTCTCTCTGTGCTGTCTCTTGGCCGCTCTTATGGCTTTCTCCAGTCTGTACTGTGCAGCCTTGTACTCGGCTTTGTTGCCAGATCTAAAAGCAGCAGTGCCAGCACACAGCAAGTGCAGCACCTCTCTGTTTACCCAGGGCTTCTGGTTGGGGATCTTCCTCACTTGTATGGTGGGTACGAAGTTCTCAACACAAGTGCTGATATACCCAGTCACATACTCAGCATAGTCTTCTACGCTGACGGAGGAGTCCTCTCGGGTGGCTGCAGCTCTACAAACATCCCAGTCAGTTGTGGCAAAACAGTCCTGTAGAGTGCTCTCAGCCTCTGGTGTCCATAGTACAATCTGTCTGGTGACAGGGTTCGACTGCTTGAGTTCTTGTCTGTAGGCCGGGTACAGAAACAGAAAAGGGGGGGGGCAGGGGGCTGCCTGGAGTGCACCACGTATGTTGCTGTAAACGTGGTCCAAGGTGTTTTTCTCCCTGGTGGGAATGTCCGCATGCTGAAAGTATTTAGGGAGTACAGACCGTAAATTGCACTGATTGAAGTCACCAGCCACGATAAAAACAGCGTCAGGATGAGCCGTCTCCAGCGCGCTGATGATGTCATGCAGCTTGCTGAGAGCCTCGGTGTAGTTAGCGCATGGATGGATGTAAACAGCAGCCAAAAACACACGTGAATTCCCTTGGTAGATAAAAGGGACGGCATCGCAGCAGTAAAAGCTCCAGATCTGATGAGCAGTGCTTGTATACAGTTCATACATCTCTACACCACCCGTTGTTGACATAAACACACACACCTCCCCCTGTCGTCTTACCGGAGGCAGCAGTCCAGTCCCCCCGGTACAATGAGTGGGTCTCCAGGTGAACAGCCAAGTCTGGAACGCTTTCCAAGAGCCAGGTTTTGGAGAAAAGAGCGCAGCACTCTCTGGTCTCCCTCTGTGATGTTATCCTAGCTCGTAGCTTGTCCAGTTTGTTCTCCAGAGTCAAAAGTTAAAGTTGCTCCAACAGTAAAACATGATGCAAATTACTGGTTGAGTTAGTAGGATTTTAAAAAGGAATAGTTTGCACCATGTGTCATGCTTAGTTATCATGTTACGGAGTAACATATGTCACATGTCATAGAATCCAATGGATGTCGACATTGTTTGACCTTTTACTTTGGAGACCAAACATTCAACACAGTCAGAACTATTCCATTTGTTAATCCTATTAGTTCAACCAATAATTTGCACCATGTTTTACCAAAACTGGAGCAACTACCATTATTTAATGCTTCGATCTTAAATATGATCAATCTATCTTTATTAGTTGGCTATGTACCACAAGCTTTTAAGGTGGCAGTAATTAAACCATTACTTAAAAAGCCATCACTTGACCCAGCTATCTTAGCTAATTATAGGCCAATCTCCAACCTTCCTTTTCTCTCAAAAATTCTTGAAAGGGTAGTTGTAAAACAGCTAACTGATCATCTGCAGAGGAATGGTCTATTTGAAGAGTTTCAGTCAGGTTTTAGAATTCATCATAGTACAGAAACAGCATTAGTGAAGGTTACAAATGATCTTCTTATGGCCTCAGACAGTGGACTCATCTCTGTGCTTGTTCTGTTAGACCTCAGTGCTGCTTTTGATACTGTTGACCATAAAAGTTTATTACAGAGATTAGAGCATGTCATAGGTATTAAAGACACTGCGCTGCGGTGGTTTGAATCATATTTATCTAATAGATTACAATTTGTTCATGTAAATGGGGAATCTTCTTCACAGACTAAGGTTAATTATGGAGTTCCACAAGGTTCTGTGCTAGGACCAATTTTATTCACTTTATACATGCTTCCCTTAGGCAGTATTATTAGACGGTATTGCTTAAATTTTCATTGTTACGCAGATGATACCCAGCTTTATCTATCCATGAAGCCGGAGGACACACACCAATTAGCTAAACTGCAGGATTGTCTTACAGACATAAAGACATGGATGACCTCTAATTTCCTGCTTTTAAACTCAGATACAACTGAAGTTATTGTACTTGGCCCCACAAATCTTAGAAACATGGTGTCTAACCAGATCCTTACTCTGGATGGCATTACCCTGACCTCTAGTAATACTGTGAGAAATCTTGGAGTCATTTTTGATCAGGATATGTCATTCAAAGCGCATATTAAACAAATATGTAGGACTGCTTTTTTGCATTTATGCAATATCTCTAAAATTAGAAAGGTCTTGTCTCAGAGTGATGCTGAAAAACTAATTCATGCATTTATTTCCTCTAGGCTGGACTATTGTAATTCATTATTATCAGGTTGTCCTAAAGGTTCGCTGAAAAGCCTTCAGTTAATTCAAAATGCTGCAGCTAGAGTACTAACGGGGACTAGAAGGAGAGAGCATATCTCACCCATATTGGCCTCTCTTCATTGGCTTCCTGTTAATTCTAGAATAGAATTTAAAATTTAAAACTTCTTCTTACTTATAAGGTTTTGAATAATCAGGTCCCATCTTATCTTAGGGACCTCATAGGACCATATCACCCCAATAGAGCGCTTAGCTCTGACTGCAGGCTTACTTGTAGTTCCTAGGGTTTGTAAGAGTAGAATGGGAGGCAGAGCCTTCAGCTTTCAGGTTCCTCTCCTGTGGAACCAGCTCCCAATTCAGATCAGGGAGACAGACACCCTCTCTACTTTTAAGATTAGGCTTAAAACTTTCCTTTTTACTAAAGCTTATAGTTAGGGCTGGATCAGGTGACCCTGAACCATCCCTTAGTTATGCTGCTATAGACTTAGACTGCTGGGGGGTTCCCGTGATGCACTGAGTGTTTCTTTCTCTTTTTGCTCTGTATGCACCACTCTGCATTTAATCATTAGTGATTGATCTCTGCTCCCCTCCACAGCATATCTTTTTCCTGGTTCTCTCCCTCAGCCCCAACCAGTCCCAGCAGAAGACTGCCCCTCCCTGAGCCTGGTTCTGCTGGAGGTTTCTTCCTGTTAAAAGGGACTTTTTCCTTCCCACTGTCGCCAAGTGCTTGCTCACAGGGGGTCGTTTTGACCGTTGGGGTTTTTACGTAATTATTGTATGGCCTTGCCTTACAATATAAAGCGCCTTGGGGCAACTGTTTGTTGTGATTTGGTGCTATATAAATAAAATTGATTGATTGATTGACTTTACCTTCTGACCCCTGTACAAACTGAAACTGACCTTTGTCACCATTCTTAAGGTTTTTACCCCATAACTCCAGAACATTCAGTTATAGATGGTCCAAACTATACTTTTTTGGAATCATTGTCATCAGATACATAATGTGGTATCACTTTCAATATGATTGGAACATTTTTTAATTTTGACCCTGTGCAGTTCTTCAGTTGACCCCTACTTGGCCCCCTATTGAAATTCAAATGGCTAAAGATATTTTTCTACAATATTTACCAAAAGGTATACACATTCAAATTTTGGTGCTTGTAGCCGGATTTGAATGATTCTTACAGTTATCTGCTGTACTACATCCATAAATGGAAGAAGTTCAGATCCACCAGGACTCTTTCTTGAGCTGGCCATCTGTCTAAACTGAGCGATCAGGGGAGAAGGGCCTTAGTCAGGGAGGTGACCAATCAATCAATCAATCAACTTTTTTCTTATATAGCGCCAAATCACAACAAACAGTTGCCCCAAGGCGCTCCACATTGCAAGGCAAGGCCATACAATAATTATGAAAAACCCCAACGGTCAAAACGACCCCCTATGAGCAAGCACTTGGCCACAGTGGGAAGGAAAAACTCCCTTTTAACAGGAAGAAACCTCCAGCAGAACCAGGCTCAGGGAGGGGCAGTCTTCTGCTGAGACTGGTTGGGGCTGAGGGAAAGAACCAGGAAAAAGAGATCGATCACTAATGATTAAATGCAGAGTGATGCATACGGAGCAAAAAGAGAAAGAAACAGTGCATCATGGGAACCCCCCCACAGTCTACGTCTAAAGCAACATAACCAAGGGATGGTCCAGGGTCACTCGATCCAGCCCTAACTATAAGCCTTAGCTTATAGTTAACTCGATGGTCACTCTGTCAGAGCTCCAGCATTGCTCTGTGGAGAGAGGAAAACTTTCCAGAAGGACAACCATCTCTGCAGCAATCCACCAATCAGGCCTGTATGATAGAGTGGCCAGCCCACCTGGATTTTGACAAAAGACACCTGAAGGACTCTCAGACCACGAGAAACAAAACTCTTTGGTGTGAATGCCAGGCGTCATGTTTGGAGGAAACCAGGCACCATCCCTACAGTGAAGCATGGTGGTGGCAGCATCATGCTGTGAGGATGTTTTTCAGCAGCAGAAACTGGGAGACTAGTCAGGATTGAGGGAAAGATAAATGCAGCAATGTACAGAGACATCCTGGATGAAAACCTGCTCCAGAGCGCTCTTGACCTCAGACTGGGGCGACGGTTCATCTTTCAGCAGGACAATGACCCCAAGCACACAGCCAAGATATCAGAGGAGTGGCTTCAGGACAACTCTGGCTTGTAGCATGGGATCACGTACAGATTCTGGTCACCATAGGGTAGAAAATGAAGTACCTTGAAATATGTAATGTAATATTCAATTTTAAAGGGTACTGTTTGGAGTATTAACCTGTGACATTTCAGAGCTTAATACCTGCTTAGTGTGGAGATACAACTGTATCAACACTCAGAGCACCTTGCCGTGGGCAAAAAAAAAAGGACCATACTTTGACTAGTCTACTTTCTTAAAACTAATACTCTTCCAATGGCATGTCCATATTTCTGGTCCAATACAAGATACACAAAAAACGTGAGGTACAGCAACTGAGATTTGCTGGATCTGTTAGCTACTGTTTGAAGTGAGAACCAAACAGTGCATTCTAACTCATGGTATAGTTCCAAACTGGTTCTGTAACAACCGGAATGCTGTAGAGCGTGATGTACACAAAACGTGGCATATCATTAATGTACCTGATATCAAATACATTCAAAGAAATGGATGACGTAATAGTAACTACATCTTAACTAGTGACATTCCATAAACACCTGCCCTGCATCATTGGTATGTCATCTCTGGGGTGCAAGTTTTTGTGACGTACAAAAATGTGACATACTCTGTAACAGGAAACAATAAATGAGCGTGCATGTTCCCATGCAACAAGCCCTCTGTGAATGTCCTTGAGTGACCCAGACATGAATTTGAATGAACATCTCTGGAGTCATCTGAAAATGTCTGTGCACCGATGCTCCACATCCAACCTGATGGAGCTTGAGAGGTGCTGCAGAGAGGAATGGACCAAACTGCCCAAACATAGGTGCAACAAGCTTGTGGCATCATTGAGGCTGTAATTGCTGCCAAAGGTGCATCAACAAAGAACTGAGCAAAGATTGTGAATCCTTATGTATATATGATTTCTTAGTTTTTGTTTTTTACTTTTAATAAATTTGCAAAAATTAAAAAAAAAAAAACTTTTTCATGTTGTCATTGTGAGGAGTTGTGTGTAGAATTTTGAGAAAAATTAATTTGCTCTATTTTGGAATAAGGCTGTAACATAAAATGTGAAGCGCTGTCAATACTTTCTGGCTGCACCGTGTTCCAGAGCAAATATTGACCACTTATTAAAATCAGCATGTTTGAATGTGGTGCCTTTGATAACAGTGAGCCTCTTGCAGGAAGTACTCATTTGAGCAAATAAAAGCCACAACAAAGACTTGCTATAACATGCTGTAACAGAGATGTTGCAGCTATGCAACCAAATACAGCGTTTACAATTCCTAGTCATCCCAGGAGGTGAAGATTCAAGTCCCAGTGAAATGGACTGCAGTTTGAGTCCTGTGATTGTACTGATGTCAGATCAGTCGTAGAAATGGGACATTTCCCAGGTTTCTGAAGCACTGTGAACCCTGCTAAAAGATGCTCTTCTCCCACTGCTGTAATGTGATTGACATCTTGTAGCTAAGAAATGCTTCTATGGCTACAAATCCAATCTATGCCTTTTCTTTTCTCCAGCAATTAAGGTGAATTGCAATGGGTTCTGTGGCGTGACCAATAAAGTCAATGACACGTCGTGGATGGTGGAGGAGCAGTACTTCAACAGCACAGTGTCTGTTGCAGACAAAGGTACAGACACACACCGTGCAATCAGTTTGATCCTCTCCCTGATATTAACAGATACGTGTGATTTCCAGCATCGTAAAGACTTGCTTGTCTTTCAGATACTTGAATGTGATGTCGTTTTCGTCACTATGTAGACCAAGCACAGAAAGTGTCAAAGTACACAACCAGTCTACACTGTTTGCTGTGAGTCATTCTGGGATAGAGACTGTTTGATCAATGCAGACGAGATAGAACTTTTTCAAAATGAAGCCAAAGAATTTTGTCCAGAATTGTAAAAATGACCATGTAGCATGCAGCACGTTTGTTTCCCACTTAATTTGATCTATGATCTAGTGGCTGTTGACCTGTGACTAACCCAAGAATCAAAGCACTGCTTTCCTTCAAGCCTACACCTCATCCCATTGCAGTGATGACACGTTCCCGATTGGTGACTTTGCTGCACTGTCCCATTATGCAGTTTTGTCAGGCTGATCCTCTTGCCAGGGTCTTTAATGACACTCCAGTCAGTTGGGAGCCACCAAAGGTTGTAAAGGTTGTGAGACAGATTAAGGTGCATAAAAAAAACCAGCAGGAATCTGTCATATTGAAGCTGATCTTTCTCAGAAGGGTAGCATTACGGTTCTCCAAACAATCTTTGCTTCCAGGTGTCGCCCCACCAGACTGGGGGGAAAAGGACTTGGCGTCCCTATTTGAAAAGGAAAGAGTATTCACTTGTATTGCAACAACTAGGGGGGAATTACACTGCTCTCTGTGCCTGAGAAGGTTCTTGCAGTGGTCATTTTTAACAGGATTCAGTGCCATTTTCTTGCTGCTAAGCCATCAAAGCAGCCCGGCTTCACAACCAATAAGTCAGTCTTGTTAAGCTTTAGTCTCCCTTTTTGATGCACATATTCAAAATGTGACAAACATAGTACTCTTTCAGCTGTGAAATATTGCAAAGATCAGTTTGACAGACACAACGGTATTGATTCTTGCTTTAGTGTTGTCTTGAATTGATTCTTGTAACACTAATGTTATCCCCAGTGTTGGCATCTCTCCATTGGTTAGGGCTGCAACAAACGATTATTTGGATCATCGATGAATCTGATGACGTTTCGACACGATTAATCGGATTAGCGGGGAATTTTTTTAAAATGTGCCAGGGAAACAATTTTTCTCTCCTTCCATCACTTTATTTAACAACAGAACATTATTTGAAAACTTACAGTACTTGAAAATCAACAAATCGTCAAATGTCCCTTGGCTGTTGAAATATAAAATAATAAAGAATAAAACAGTTTATAATAAAGAACAAAAATAATTTCAGATAACATTGCTTTATCAAAGTGCTGAGTTGCCACAACTTTGCCACAACATATAAATGTTATAAAATACAGTAGTGTTCAGAATAATAGTAGTGCTATGTGACTAAAAAGATTAATCCAGGTTTTGAGTATATTTCTTATTGTTACATGGGAAACAAGGTACCAGTGGATTCAGTAGATTCTCACAAATCCAACAAGACCAAGCATTCGTGATATGCACACTCTTAAGGCTATGAAATTGGGCTATTAGTAAGAAAAAGTAGAACAGGGGGTGTTCACAATAATAATAGTGTGGCATTCAGTCAGTGAGTTTGTCAATTTTGTGGAACAAACAGATGTGATTCAGGTGTCTCCTATATAAGGATGAAGCCAGCACCTGTTGAACATGCTTTTCTGTTTGAAAGCCTGAAGAAATTTGGACGTTCAAGACATTGTTCAGAAGAACAGCGTAGTTTGAGTAAAAGGTTGATTGGATGGGGGAAAACGTATACGCAGGTGCAACAAATTATCGGCTGTTCATCTACAATGATCTCCAATGCTTTAAAATGGACAAAAAAAAACAGCGACGTGTGGAAGAAAACGGAAAACAACCATCAAAATGGATAGAAAAATAACCAGAATGGCAAAGGCTCACCCATTGATCAGCTCCAGGATGATCAAAGACAGTCTAGAGTTACCTGTAAGTGCTGTGACAGTTAGAAGACGCCTGTGTGAAGCTAATTTATTTGCAAGAATCCCCCGCAAAGTCCCTCTGTTAAATAAAAGACGTGCAGAAGAGGTTACAATTTGCCAAAGAACACATCAACTGGCCTAAAGAGAAATGAAGGAATATTTTGTGGAGAGTAAAATTGTTCTTTTTGGGTCCAAGGGCCGCAGACAGTTTGTGAGACGACCCCCAAACTCTGAATTCAAGCCACAGTTCACAGTGAAGACAGTGAAGCATGGTGGTGCAAGCATCATGATATGGGCATGTTTCTCCTACTATGGTGTTGGGCCTATACGAGGTCTGTCCAAAAAGTATCAGACCTTTTTATTTTTTTTCAAAAACCTTATGGATTTGAATCACATGTGCTTGCATGAGCCAACCTTGAACCTTCGTGTGCATGCGTGAGTTTTTTCACGCCTGTCGGTTGCGTCATTTGCCTGTGAGTAGGCTTTGAGTGAGCACTGGTCCTCCCCCCTCGTTGGATTTTCATTTCGAGGAAAATGTCTGAACGATTGGAGCAGCGCTGAATCAAATTTTTCCAGAAACTGTGAGAGACAGCCAGGTGGAAACCATTCGGAAGATTCAAACGGCTTTCGGTGGCTTTTCAGTCGAGTGAGTATCCGAGGAATTATGTAAGAGCTGGACATGTCACAACATGTCCTGTGAGACTTCCAACTTCCGCACGTCTTTCATTACAAAATCTCCTGTAACAGTGGAATGCGCCGTAAAAGTGCTGATGTCCACCTCTTCTGCAATTTCTCTGGTAGTCAGAAGACGTCCCGGATCAACACAGCGTTCACTTTGGAAATGATCTGGTCATTTCAGCCTGTCGATGGCCGCTCGGAGCGCGGCGCACCCTCCGCCATTGTGCGCCGTCTTTAAACTGGTTGTAACGCTCCTTAATCGGTGTGATGCCCATAGGATCGTCACCGAAAGCCGTCTGAATCTTCCGAATGGTTTCCACCTGGCTGTCTCTCACAGTTTCTGGAAAAATTTGATGCAGCAAAGCTCCAAATCGTTCCACCTCGCAATGAAAATCCAACGAGAGGGGAGGACCAGTGCTCACACAAAGCCTGCTCACAGGCGAATGATGCAACCGACGGGCGTGAAAAAAATCACGCATGCGCATGAAGGTTCAAGGTTGGCTCATGCAAGCACACGATTCAAATCCATATGGTTTTTGAAAAAAATAAATAGGTCTGATACTTTTTGGACAGACCTCGTATATCGCATACCAGGTATCATGGATCAGTTTGGATATGTCAAAATACTTGAAGAGGTCATGTTGCCTTACGCTGAAGAGGTCATGCCCTTGAAATGGGTGTTTCAACAAGACAATGACCCCAAGCACACTAGTAAACAAGCAAAATCTTGGTTCCAAACCAACAAAATTAATGCCTCACAGATTTGTGAAGAAATCATGAAAAACTGTGGTTATACAACTAAATACTAGTTTAGTGATTCACAGGATTGCTAAAAAAGCAGTTTGAACATAATAGTTTTGAGTTCGTAGCGTCAACAGCAGATGCTCCTATTATTTTGAACACCCCCAAACACCTCCGTGTTGGAAACCATTCGGAAGATTCAGATGGCTTTCGGTGGCTTTTCAGTCGAGTGAGTATCCGAGATATTGTGTAACACCTGGGCATGCCACAACATGTCCTGTGAGACTTCCAACACGGCGGTGTTTGTTGTGTGCCATTAGCGGCTCCGTCCCGACACGCGAATTCCTCCGCACGTCTTTCATTATAAAATCTCCTGTAACAGTGGAATGTGCCGCAAAAGTGCTGATGTCCACATTTTCTGCAATTTCTCTGGTAGTCACACGACGTCCCGGATCAACACAGCCTTCACTTTGGAAATGATCTGGTCGTTTTAGCCTGTCGATGGCCACTTGGAGCGCGGCGCGCCCTCCACCGGTGTGGACCGTCTTTAATCCGGTTGTAATGGTCCTTAATCTGTGTGACGCCGATAGAATCTTCACCGAAAGCCATCTGAATTTTCCGAATGGTTTCCACCTGGCTGTCTCAATTTTCATGGAGCAAAGCGGCAGTCGCTCAGCCATTTTCCTGACAATGAAAATCCGACGAGGGGGCTGGACCAGTGCTCACTCAAAGCCTGCTCACAGGTGAATGACGCAACTGACAGGCGTGAAAAAACTCATGCATGCGCACGAAGGTTCAAACTTGGCTGATGCAAGCGCACATGATTCAAATCCATATAGTTTTTGAAAAAAATAAAAAGGTCCATTACTTTTTGGACAGACCTCGTATGGTGAAAAAAAGAGGTATTTTTGATGCTGCAAATGAGCAATTAGCATAACCAGTTAACCATAAAACCTAAATCAAACTGTAGCCTGACTCATATGTGCAGAATTCTCTGTATAACTTGTAAACTATGTGGTCATTTCACAATGACACATGTGACTCATGTCTTTCTCTAAAATTGTATTGTAGCATTATTAGTTATTATGACTATTGTTGCTATTATTATTTAATAAAAATAAATTAAAAAATATAATTTGTAATACATTTGACTCTTTTACGATAACAAACGCTGAGCCATTAATTATTATACAGAAAACAAATGCACAAACATGCTGAAATGCCAGCATCTTAATGCTAACTTTAACATTGAAAAGGCCATAGACATGCTAACGTGTTAGCATCTGCGTTAGCATAAAATACATCTATCAACTGTTTCAGAAGACCATAACAGGTCAGTTTAACATAAAGGTAAATATTCCTCACAGACATATGCTCATTGGGGTTTTAGTGGGGAAAAAATTAAGATAAAGTGAAATAAAACAAATGAAATCAACGAATCTGACTAAATTAGTTGACAACTATTTTAATAATCGCTTTTAATCGATTAACTCGATTAGTTGTTTCAGCTCTACCATTGGTTGCCTTTTCTTATGAGGGAGGACTTTAAAGTTTGTTGACTTGCAAGATTTTGGTTGACTGTGGACCATCCCATACAGCCAATCTGACTAAACCGTGTGAGCCTTGAGATCACACTGGGCTGGCCTGCTGTGTGTTCTGAAAGTTAGGAAGAAAACCGTTGGCGGTCAAGCTTTTCCCCTTCATGCACTGGCTGTGAAACAAACTGTTCGAGTAGGATTAGGCGGTTCAGTTCTATTGATGCCTTTTAAATCTCGACTGAAAACACCTTCGCCCCTTAGGCTGTCTTTATTGTTTTGTTCTGTGACACACTTTATTGGCGTTAAAGTCCTCTGTTGTTGTTATTATTATTGCTAAGATTTATTGAATGCAAGCCTGAATATTGGCAGGACTTCTTTATAGCCTGTGTTTGAGCTTTATGAAGTGTGTTGGCTGTTTTGTGAGACATCCTGAGGATTGATGGAATCACCAAAAATTTGCTTGGATAATGTAGCCAGACTATACGTAGCCACTGTGAGTGTTCTGTGGAGTCTTTACATTTTATCAGTAAACTGTCCTTTTTGTGGGTCAGGTGGTGGAGTCTGTCAACTTGAGTCATTTTATTGG
The DNA here is from genome assembly GCF_902500255.1 of Thalassophryne amazonica. Taxonomy (NCBI): domain Eukaryota; kingdom Metazoa; phylum Chordata; class Actinopteri; order Batrachoidiformes; family Batrachoididae; genus Thalassophryne; species Thalassophryne amazonica. The sequence goes on from NC_047107.1 coordinate 127,460,904, forward strand.
TGAGGAAAAGTTCACCGACCTTGACTTTATAGATGATGCTGTGATCTTTATGGAATCAGTGCCCCCCTCCTAATGCAAAGCATCTCAGTTTTTCCTGGGTGTGGACAAACTAACTTTGGACTGATATTTTTTTTTTTTTTTTTTATTCAACAGAATTCAACGGGGTATGTAACGTGTAAATGTTCAATAAATAAACAGTTACAGTATGGACTCCTTCATTAGGGGCGGGTGGGGGGGGGGGGTCCAGATATTCCGATAAAATAGATAAGATAGATTTTTTTCAAACACATTTCTAAAATGTAGACTTTATTCAAAAAAGGGTGGGGGGGGGGGTGACAGAATCAAAGCCTTAATTTGTTTCACTTGCTTGGTTTGGTTTGCTATCATGTGCCACATCAGTTGAACAACCACATATGTCACTCATGATGTAATTTTGGATTATACTAAGGGTGACTAGATCGTTCTGTAGTGGGAGGGTCACGTTGCACGTAAGACAGATAAGCAGCAAATCAGAACAGTCCTCTACAGTGAATTACCAGAATGTTTTAAAATGAACATCCTATTCTAAAATTCATAGACACTTGACATGTGGAATATAAATTAATTAAAAATAAAAAAGTCAAGATGATGGGTTGTATAAGTAATGGAACGCTTTGGTATAATACCTGTAAATAATCTTTTTTATTGCCAGTTTTCTTCAGAGAAGTCAGGGGATGGATGCATAAACATTTTCAAGTCACTGAATACGTCTTGGGCTTTATTTACATCAGTTATGAAGGAATACAAAAACTCAGCCACATGGGGTGTGCAGCTAGTACATTCTGAGTGCCGGTCCCAAGCCCGGATAAATGAGGAGGGTTGCGTCAGGAAGGGTATCCGGCGTAAAACAAGCCAACCCAACTATGCAGACTCAGAATCTTTGAACTTTGGACTTTGAATGTTGGTAGTATGACTGGTAAAGGGAGAGAGCTGGCTGATATGATGGAGAGGAGAAAGGTAGACATATTGTTTGTGCAAGAGACCAAGTGGAAGGGAAGTAAGAGCAGGAGCATCGGCGGTGGGTACAAGTTGTTGTACCATGGTGAGGACAGGAAGAGAAATGGTGTTGGGGTAATTTTAAAGGAAGAGTATGTTAAAAGTGTGTTGGAGGTTAAGCGAGTGTCTGACAGGGTGATGAGTGTGAAGTTGGAAATTGAAGGGGTGATGATGAATATCATCAGTGCATATGCCCCACAGGTAGGTTGTGAGATGAAGGAGAAAGAAGATTTCTGGAGTGTGTTAGATGAGGTGGTGGAGAGTGTGCCCAAGCATGAAAGAGTGGTGATAGGAGCAGACTTCAATGGGCATGTTGGTGAAGGGAACAGAGGTGATGAGGAAGTAATGGGTAGATATGGTATCAAGGATAGGAATGGGGAAGGACAGATGGTAGTTGATTTTGCAAAAAGGATGGAAATGGCTGTGGTGAATACCTACTTTAAGAAAAGGGAGGAGCACAGGGTAACATATAAGAGTGGAGGAAGGTGCACACAGGTGGACTACATTCTTTATAGGAGATGCAAGCTAAAAGAAATCACAGACTGTAAGGTGGTAGCAGGAGAGAGTGTCACTAGACAGCGTAGGATGACTTTAGAGGTAAAGAAGGAGAAGAGAGTGAGAGCTCAACAACGGATCAAATGGTGGAAGCTGAAGGAGGAAGACTGTTGTGTGAAATTTAGCAAGCAGGTGAGAGAAGCACTAGTTGGAGGGGAAGCAGTTTTGGACAACTGGAAAAGTACTGCAGATGTGGTGACGGAGACAGCTAGGGCAGTACTGGGTATGACATCTGGACAGTGGAAGGAAGACAAGGAGACTTGGTGGTGGAATGAAGAGGTCCAGGAAAGCATAAGGAGAAAGTGGTTGACGAAAAAGTTTTGGGATAGTCGGAGAGATGAAGAAAGTAGACAGGAGTACAAGGAGATGCGGCGTAAGGCGAGAAGAGAAGTGGCAAAAGCAAAGGAAAAGGCATATTGCGAGCTGTACAAGAAGTTGAATAGTAAGGAAGGAGAAAAGGACTTGTACCGATTGGCCAGACAAAGGGACAGAGCTGGAAAGGATGTGCAGCAGGTTAGGGTGGTAAAAGATGCACATGGTAATGTGCTGACAAGTGAGGAGTGTGTGCTGAGAAGGTGGAGGGAATATTTTGAAGAGTTGATGAATAAAGAAAATGAGCGAGAGAAAAGGCTGGATTATGTGGTGAGAGTAAATCAGGAAGTAAAAGAGATTAGCAAGGACGAAGTGAGGGCTGCTATGAAGAGGATGAAGAGTGGAAAGGCAGTTGGTCCAGATGACATTCCAATAGAGGCATGGAAATGTCTGGGAGAGATGGCAGTAGAATTTCTAACCAGATTGTTTAATAAAATCTTGGAAAGTGAGAGAATGCCTGAGGAGTGGAGACGAAGTGTGCTGGTTCCTATTTTCAAGAACAAGGGTGATGTGCAGAGCTGCAGTAACTACAGAGGCATAAAGCTGATCAGCCACAGCATGACGTTATGGGAAAGAGTAGTAGAAGCTAGGCTTAGAAAACGGGTCAAGATCTGTGAGCAGTAATATGGTTTCATGCCGAGAAAGAGCACTACAGATGCAATGTTTGCTCTGAGAATACTGTTGGAAAAGTACAGAGAAGGACAGAAAGAGTTACATTGTGTGTTTGTGGACTTAGAAAAAGCTTATGATAGGGTGCCAAGAGAAGAGTTGTGGCATTGTATGAGGAAGTCTGGAGTGGCAGAGAAGTATGTTAGGGTAGTGCAGGACATGTACAAGAATAGTGTGACAGCGGTGAGATGCGCAGTCGGAATGACAGACTCATTCAAGGTGGAGGTGGGATTACACCAAGGATCAGCTCTGAGTCCTTTCTTGTTTGCAGTGGTGATGGACAGGTTGACAGATGAGATCAGACAGGAGTCCCCATGGACTATGATGTTTGCAGATGACATTGTGATCTGTAGTGAGAGTAGAGAGCAAGTTGAGTCTAGTCTGGAGAAGTGGAGATATGCTTTGGAGAGAAGGGGAATGAAAGTCAGTAGAAGCAAGACTGAGTACATGTGTGTGAATGAGAGGGAGCCCAGTGGAATAGTGCAGTTACAAGGAGTAGAAGTGGTGAAAGTAGATGAGTTTAAATATTTGGGGTCAACTGTTCAAAGTAATGGAGAGTGTGGTAGAGAGGTGAAGAAGAGAGTGCAGGCAGGGTGGAGTGGGTGGAGAAAGGTGGCAGGAGTGATTTGTGACCGAAGAATATCAGCAAGAGTGAAGGGGAAAGTTTACAAAACAGTAGTGAGACCAGCTATGTTGTATGGTTTAGAGACAGTGGCACTAACAAAAAGACAGGAGGCAGAGCTGGAGGTGGCAGAGCTGAAGATGTTGAGATTCTCTTTGGGAGTGACAAGAATGGACAAGATTAGGAATGAACATATCAGAGGGACAGCTCAGGTGGGACGGTTTGGAGACAAAGTCAGAGAGGCGAGATTGAGATCGTTTGGACATGTGCAGAGGAGGACCCAGGGTATATAGGGAGAAGGATGCTGAGGATGGAGCCACCAGGCAGGAGGAGAAGAGGGAGACCAAAGAGGAGGTTCATGGATGTGCTGAGAGAGGACATGCAGGTGGTTGGTGTGACAGAGGAAGATACAGAGGACAGGGTGAGATGGAAATGATTGATCTGCTGTGGCGACCCCTAACGGGAACCGCCGAAAGACAAAGAAGAAGATGATGAAGGAATACAAACAGTATGGCACTCTGTGGTAAATCTGTGTGGAGTAGACAGTTCTGAAAAACTGAGTGACTGTGCAAGAAGGAGAAGAGTGAGGAAAGCCACCAAGACAGCCAGACAACCAAGAAGTAGTTACAGGCTTCTGTGATTGGAGAAATTGTGCATAGCGCACGTTTTGCATTTTGTCACCAATCATACAGTTTCATGATGAAGTGGAACAGAGGAGGATTTTCTTAAACAGAAGACCTGAATGTTCAGTTACAATTTGCCGGAAGGTACACCTGAGATGTAAACCTAGATTTGATGTTTTGGTGAAGTGTCTGTTTTTGGCTGCCCCAAATGTGAATAAAATATTTCAATGTTTCAAGTTTACAGTGAGCTGTATTTTATTTTATTTTTTTTTCTTCATTTCACCTGTTTTATTGTAGGTACAAGTACCTTTACATAAAGACTGTAGAAGTGATTTAGATAATTCACTTTCACTGTAGTGGTGGGTGGGGTGTGGGTGGACAGAAGGGCTGCTGTTCCTGTTTCCACTGAGGATTTGTATCCTTGTACTCTGTGTCTCACACAGGAACCTTGAAACAAGGAGAACACACTTTTCCCTTCAAGTTTCTCATACCAGGTAGGACTGTGGCTGATGGTCTCTGTTGGTTCTTATGTGTGTTTTGTCTTTCCTTCATGTACAGCAAGTTTCATGGCATGTAAAATCATGGTTGCCTGGTACTTAAAAAGTAGGGAGGCAAATGAAAATTTTTGGTTGGGACTTGAAAACCACTTTCCAAATTTTTCTGTCTGTTGGAATCGTATGAGTCATCCGCCATCGGTTCATATTGTCAAAGCCTCTGTGTTTTTCTGACGTTCCTCGTTGCAAAAAGTCATTTTTGTCACGTCTGATGCCATGGTGCCAGACTCTGCATCTTGCAACAAGGAAAAAAACAAAAACAGCTGCACTGATTCTGGAAAATCCTGTCTGATCACATTTTTCCCCACACAGAAAATTGATTAGGCATCAATGAGGAAATCAGACTTGATAATGGGAATTGATACAGATTTTAAAATCTCATTTGTTCCTATCTCTAATTATAATCTAGTATCATACTGTTTTGTTTTTTAAATCTCTGATAAAACACAACAATTCCATAACAATGAGGCACAAAATTGCTTTACTTAAGTGAACATTTACTATCGTCTTTAAGTGGATCTCCACAAAAAAAAAATGTATCCCCTAAAATGTGTACAGCTGATCAAAAAACAAAAAAGCTAAACTTTGTATTAAAATAAAAATGTCTGGACAGCTGCTTGGTTGGTTGTTTGGTTTTTGCACTTGGGTCAGGTTGGGAGCAGAGTCCACCACACTAAGGGGGTGGAGTGTGGTTGATTATTGTTTTGATTCAGAAGTGGATTCACATTGATGTTTACTTTGACATAAATAATCTGCGAAGGCCTGCACCTCATGAATGGTCACCTCAGCATCCAGTTGGTACTTCCATGTAGAGGTAGAACCTATGGGAGGTCCAACAGTATGCAGTCTGGACTGAGTTGAGGGTGGTTCTGGTCCTGTCTAATTCTTGGCGTCAGCAGTGGCCATGCTGGTATAGAGTGGTGTGACTTCTAAGGATACCATGGTCTCGTCTGCATAGTACAACTGTCATTGTCCAACTTCTGAGGAAAATTCTTCTGTGTTCTGAATATGATGTTCTGTCTGTCCATCCACTGGAGGTAGGATGGCAGCAAGGTGCTGTGCAGTGTGGTAGGTGATAAAGTTAATACTGCCGTTTATCTTGGGCTGTCGGTCAAGCGGTGGGCAGCTTGTCCAGGATATAGGTGTTAGAATGTGACCGAGTCTATTGTGCCCTCCTCATCCATCCAAAACCTTGAAATAGTCTGTGATCTTTCTTTTGCAGTGGCTCAAGTAATCAACCTGCTGATGTTTCATTATGATAATGTGAACTAAAAAAAATATTAAGCTCCAGGCTTTCAGTGACTTCCTGGACTGGGCCGTGACACTGTCTTTGTACAGTTAGTGTTGAACTTGTACAGAGGTTCACTTATTTCATTAATGACATTCAAGTCTCCAGGTCCGTAGCCCTTGAGGTCAAGAGACACATGGACAGAGCTTTATGGTGTCGTAAGGTTCCTGGACTGATGATACGTAATATCTCTGCAGGAGAGCAAAAATCTGCTTCCTGTCTTACTGTGTGATTATGAGGCTTTGACACTATAGTTTATCCAGAAAATATTCACAGCGCTTCGCTTTTTCCACATTTTATGTTACAGCCTTACTCCAAAATGGATACAATTATTTTTTCCCCCTCAAACTTCTACTCCCAACACCCCATAATAACATGAAAAAAAGGTTTTTTTGAAATTTTTTGCAAATTTATTAAAAATAAAAAGTAAAATCACGTGTACATAAGTATTCACACCCAATACTTTGCAATTACAGCCTCAAGTCTTCTCGAATATGTCATTACATGCTTGGTGCACCTATCTTTGGGCAATTTGGTCCATCCCTTTTTCCTTCACCTCTCAAGCTCCATTAGGTTGGATGGGGAGTGTCGGTGCACAGCCATTTTCAGATCTCTACAGAGATGTTCAGTCAGATTCAGGTCTAGGCTCTGGCTGGGCCATTCAAGGACATTCACAGAGTTGTCCTGAAGCCACTCCTTTGATAGCTTGGCTGTGTGCTTAGGGTCATTGGCCTGCTGAAAGATGAACCGTCACCCCAGTCTGAAGTCAAGAGCACTCTGGAGCAGGTTTTCATCCAGGATGTCTCCCAGTTCCTGCTGCTGAAAAACATCCCCACAACATGATGCTGCCACCACCATGCTTCACTGTAGGGATGGTCCCTGGTTTCCTCCAAACATGACACCAAAGAGTTCAATCTTTGTCTCATCAGACCAGAGAGTTTTGTTTCTCCTGGTCTGAGAGTCCTTCAGGTGCCTTTTGTCAAACTCCAGGTGGGCTGCCGTATACTTTGGTGGATTGCTGCGGAGATGGTTCTCATTCTGCAAGGTTCTCCTGTCTTCACAGAGGAATGCTGGAGCTCAGTCAGGGAGGTGACCAAAACCTGATGGTCATTCTGTCAAAGGCCCTTCTCACCCAATCGCTCACCCCAGGTGGGCTCGGCTGTAGAAACATCTCGCACCTGAGCTCAGTTTTGAGCTTCATGGCAAAGGCTGTGAATACTTATGTACACGTGGTGTGTGTGTGTGTATGTATATATGTGTATGCATGTGTGTGTGTGTGTGTATGTATATATATATATATATATATATATATATATATATACACACACACACAGTAGTGTTCAGAATAATAGTAGTGCTATGTGACTAAAAAGATTAATCCAGGTTTTGAGTATATTTCTTATTGTTACATGGGAAACAAGGTACCAGTAGATTCAGTAGATTCTCACAAATCCAACAAGACCAAGCATTCATGATATGCACACTCTTAAGGCTATGAAATCGAGCTATTAGTAAAAAAAAAAAAAAAGGAGAAAAGGGGCTGTTCACAATAATAGTAGTGTGGCATTCAGTCAGTGAGTTCGTCAATTTTGTGGAACAAACAGGTGTGAATCAGGTGTCCCCTATTTAAGGATGAAGCCAGCACCTGTTGAACATGCTTTTCTCTTTGAAAGCCTGAGGAAAATGGGACGTTCAAGACATTGTTCAGAAGAACAGCGTAGTTTGATTAAAAAGTTGATTGCAGAGGGAAAAACCTATACGCAGGTGCAAAAAATTATAGGCTGTTCATCTACAATGTTCTCCAATGCTTTAACATGGACATAAAAACCAGAGATGCGTGGAAGAAAATGGAAAACAACCATCAAAATGGATAGAAGAATAACCAGAATGGCAAAGGCTCACCCATTGATCAGCTCCAGGATGATCAATCTGGAGTTACCTGTAAGTGCTGTGTTACATGCTCTTGAAATGGGTGTTTCAACAAGACAGTGACCCCAAGCACACTAGTAAACAAGCAAAATCTTGATTCCAAACCAACAAAATTAATGCCTCCCAGATGTGAAGAAATCATGAAAAACTGTGGTTATACAACCAAATACTAGATTAGTGACTCACAGGATTGCTAAAAAAGCAGTTTGAACATAATAGTTTTGAGTTTGTAGCATCAACAGCAGATGCTACTATTATTGTGAACACCCCCTTTTCTTAATTAATTAATTCTTAATTATTGTATGGCCTTGCCTTACAATATAAAGCGCCTTGGGGCAACTGTTTGTTGTGATTTGGCGCTATATAAAAAAAATTGATTGATTGATTGATTGATTTCTAATAGCCCAATTTCATAGCCTTAAGAGTGTGCATATCATGAATGCTTGGTCTTGTTGGATTTGTGAGAATCTACTGGTACCTTGTTTCCCATGTAACAATAAGAAATATACTCAAAACCTGGTTGAATCTTTTTAGTCACATAGCACTACTATTATTCTGAACACTACTGTGTGTGTGTATGTGTGTATATATGAGGTCTGTCCATAAATTATAGGTCCTTTTTATTTTTTTCAAAAACTATATGGATTTCATTCATATGTTTTTACGTCAGACATGCTTGAACCCTCGTGCGCATGCGTGAGTTTTTCCATGCCTGTCAGTGACGTCATTCGCCTGTGAGCACTCCTTGTGGGAGGAGTCGTCCAGCCCCTCGTCGGAATTCCTTTGTCTGAGAAGTTGCTGAGAGACTGGCGCGTTGTTTGATCAAAATTTTTTCTAAACCTGTGAGACACATCGAAGTGGACATGGTTCGAAAAATTAAGCTGGTTTTCAGTGAAAATTTTAACGGCTGATGAGAGATTTTGAGGTGATACTGTCGCTTTAAGGACTTCCCACAGTGCGAGATGTCGCACAGCGCTCTCAGGCGCCGTCATCAGCCTGTTTCAAGCTGAAATCCTCCACATTTCAGGCTCTATTGATCCAGGACGTCGTGAGAGAACAGAGAAGTTTCAGAAGAAGTCGGTTTCAGCATTTTATCCGGATATTCCACTGTTAAAGGAGATTTTTTTGCTCGCAGCCGCCGCGACGCTCCGCCACAGGAAAAACACGTCTGTTGGAAGCCTTAAGGACAAGTTGGAACAGGTCCAGCTGTTAAACAATTTCTCATATACTCACTCCACTGAAAGCCATCAAAAGCCGCCTGGATTTTACAAATGGTTATCAACACGGAGGTGTTTTTCCTGTGCCGCCGCACCGCGCCGGCTGCGTCCCGACGCGCGGACCCGTCCGCACGTCTTTCATTAAAAAAATCTACTTTAACAAAATAAAAAGGACCTATACTTTATGGACAGCCCTCGTATGTGTGTGTATATATATATATATATATATATATATATATATACACATATATATACTCAACAAAAATATAAACGCAACACTTTTGGTTTTGCTCCCATTTTGTATGAGATGAACTCAAAGATCTAAAACTTTTTCCACATACACAATATCACCATTTCCCTCAAATATTGTTCACAAACCAGTCTAAATCTGTGATAGTGAGCACTTCTCCTTTGCTGAGATAATTCATCCCACCTCACAGGTGTGCCATATCAAGATGCTGATTAGACACCATGATTAGTGCACAGGTGTGCCTTAGACTGTCCACAATAAAAGGCCACTCTGAAAGGTGCAGTTTTGTTTTACTGGGGGGGATACCAGTCAGTATCTGGTGGGACCACCATTTGCCTCATGCAGTGCAACACATCTCCTTCGCATCATCCGTGAAGAGAACACCTCTCCAACGTGCCAAACACCAGCGAATGTGAGCATTTGCCCACTCAAGTCGGTCACGACGATGAACTGGAGTCAGGTCGAGACCCCGATGAGGACGACGAGCATGCAGATGAGCTTCCCTGAGACGGTTTCTGACAGTTTGTGCAGAAATTCTTTGGTTATGCAAACCGATTGTTCCAGCAGCTGTCCGAGTGGCTGGTCTCAGACGCTCTTGGAGGTGAACATGCTGGATGTGGAGGTCCTGGGCTGGTGTGGTTACACGTGGTCTGCGGTTGTGAGGCTGGTTGGATGTACTGCCAAATTCTCTGAAACGACTTTGGAGACGGCTTATGGTAGAGACATGAACATTCAATACACGAGCAACAGCTCTGGTTGACATTCCTGCTGTCAGCATGCCAATTGCACGCTCCCTCAAATCTTGTGACATCTGTGGCATTGTGCTGTGTGATAAAACTGCACCTTTCAGAGTGGCCTTTTATTGTGGGCAGTCTAAGGCACACCTGTGCACTAATCATGGTGTCTAATCAGCATCTTGATATGGCACACCTGTGAGGTGGGATGGATTATCTCAGCAAAGGAGAAGTGCTCACTATCACAGATTTAGACTGGTTTGTGAACAATATTTGAGGGAAATGGTGATATTGTGTATGTGGAAAAAGTTTTAGATCTTTGAGTTCATCTCATACAAAATGGGAGCAAAACCAAAAGTGTTGCATTTATATTTTTGTTGAGTGTATATATATGTGTGTGTGTGTGTGTATAGATTAGATATAGATATACAGATGCACTGTAACCAGTGACTTAAGGCTGCAATTGGAGGTCTTTGGAACTAGGTCTCTTGGAAGAATTCTTGGGTACCATTGGAATGAATGTGTCAAATAAACAATTAAAGAAAGTGGCATGTTGTATCACTTGTCTTGTGAGGGAGCATCAGCTTTGACATTTTAGCCATGTAGTGAATTTATCTGCGTGTGTGATCCAGAATCCAGATCCCTCAGTGTTGACGAGCTTAGCAACTCTTTCAAAGGACGAAGGGGAAGCCGATGGGGACAGACTGGTTGTCTGTCAGTGTGGTTACCTTTCAAGGACTTGGCGGGTTTCCGTGGTGTGATGGCCGTTGGGCAGATCTGTGTGTATTTATGAGTATGATACCTTGAAAACAGTTTTTATCACCAAATATGACACTATACACATACTCATATAACCTTTACACAGTAACTGGGAGGAGTTTGTTGGTTCAGTTAGTGTTTGTACTTTATACTATTAGACTGAATTTATACAGTACTTTCATGCTTAAAACACTTTACAGCGATGTCTCACATTTGTTTTTTCTTCTTCTTCCTGTTGATTTGACTGTGTGTATCCTTTTTAATCTTTTACCTGCCCGACTGTATTTTTACAAGTAAACCTCTTTACCACTGAAACCAGCCCAACCGGTCTTTTCACTCATGAAGTCGGTTACCTGAAACATAGATCTGCTTTCACCATTTGAGCGCCTGCAGGAGTCTCAGCACTCTGGATTGTTTTGTTGTTGTTTTTTTAAAGTAACATTTTGGTTTAAGTGTGACTATCAGTGAAATCAGAAATGTTTAAATGTCCATTTTTTGGGGGGGAAGTTGTTGCACATAGTTGTTGCACATGTGACATCAAAATAAGTCTGAATTAATTTGTGATCATAAGTAATTATATAAACAAACATCTCAAAGCAAGAAGCTTGACAATATTTATCTTAATCTTACTAAAGCATAATCACAAGTAGCAAGATCTACAAAAATTATAGAAATGCAGAATAAACTGGAAACAAACTGCTGAGGCCCTAAACTGCTCCACCTTGTGTTTGCATATATAAATTCCATAATTTGTCTGAAATTGCAGTCACGAGTCATTTATTGACATTTGGCTTTTTCCTCCACAGCTTCTGCACCAACATCTTTTGAAGGCAGTTATGGTAAGATCATATACAGAGTGAGGGCTTCTGTTGACACGCCGCGGTTTGCCAAAGACTACACCACAGAGAAACCCTTCTACCTGCTGAGTCTGCTGAATCTGAATGAAGTGGCAGACATATGGGTGAGTCATGACTATTGGTTGCTGTAGTATTTATACTTGGACCTGCAACAATTAGTTGACTGTTGAAAGCTGTTTTAAATGTTCATTTTGATGATGGTTTCTGTCATTTAAGCAGATCTCCCATTGCTGACTTCTGGCACCCAGTTGTTCCACTTCTGACTTAAATAAACATTTGGGGCATGCTATAGTGTGTACTCTGTGTTAAGTGGTGTCCCAATTGGTCACACCACTGTTACATGTTAAAAAAATTAAACTGACATTGAGACACAGCGTGATCCAGAAACTTAAATAATCAGCTGTAATCTGTGCAGATAACGGGGTACAATGCATCTTTAATTTTACAGACAGCTTTGGTTTTTATTTCGTTACTGCGTCTTGAAATAATTTTTGCGCGAATGTGGATTTGGCTGCATAGTCGCTTTTAATGCTAGGCTATAATGAATAGAGTAAAATTAAAATACAGTGCAGATTTTCTGTTTTGGAGCAGAGCAACTGCATTGACTGGAGCTGTCAGTGTGTGTGTGTGTGTGTTTACAGGACAGTGCATACTTAAACTTGTTCACTGACCTCTTTAAATCTCTTCTGGAGATATCCCACTTTTCCACAGAAAACAGTTTTGAGCTCTTAACTGATGCATTTTAACCTTTGTGGTAAAGTCTTGTTATAACCACAGACATTACTGCATATACTTTTCAGAGTACCACTGTCAGCATGCCCAGAAGCTCCTGTATCATGGGGATGCGTTCAATGTCAAGTGTAATCAGGCCGGATTACCTGATTTTTGGAAAGGGTCTGGTGATCAAAGTTCAGAATGGACAGTGGGAGAGGTCACCCTTAATCATCTATCAGAAGATTAAAAACCTCTTAGTTTTTAATTTTTAAAAAAATGTGATGGTCTCTCCAGACTCTGCTGCTGTCATTTCAAATGACCAATCCAATGACACTTCTCATTACAGTCCAACACAACTCTCCCATTCCACTCAGTGTCACAGCACACAGGCTGAAGAAGATGGTGATGTTGCGTTTTATTTACAGCCGCCATTCTAAGCACTCAAGGACACCACACAGTGAATAAAGGCAAAACACTTAAAACGGTTATTAAAATACAAATACAAAGCAGGTTAAAATTAGGCGTAATAATCAGAGAAAGTCCAACAGATTTTGAGATTGGATTTGAAGAGTGGGAGAGGGTTTATATCTCTGAGCACAGGTGCTAATGAGTTCCAAAGCTGGGGAGCAGAGCGGCTGAATGCTCTGCAGGACCGGGGTTATGTGGTGGACAGATTTGGTTCTGGTGATGATACAGGCAACTGAATTCTCTACCAACTGAAGCTAGTCCAGACGAGAAGTGTCAAAGCTGTGAGCACAGATAGCTGTGATGTGCTGCACTGTCTCCGTGTGGGTGTGACCCCTGATAAACCGATGACTTACACATTACAGGGTCCCAGTTCATCTGCAGTGACGCAGCAGTTCACCTACATGCTAATGAAAACGGGAACCGTGGTCCTGAAGGCCCAGACTGACATGAAGGGTTACACACCAGGCCAAATCATCCAGGTCGCAGCAACTATCCACAACCAGTCTGAGAAGAAGACCGGCAATGTGGCAGCCAGCCTGATGCAGGTAAGGACTGAAGGACCTTCTCAACCTTCATTTGGTCTTGAAAGTTTTTTAGAAAATTCCTTACTTCTGTATCTTGTAGCAGAACCTGTAGTTTGTCCAGGATTTTTAGGTGGCCATGACATCAATCAATCAATCAATCAATTTTATTTATATAGCGCCAAATCACAACAAACAGTTGCCCCAAGGCACTTTATATTGTAAGGCAAAAGCCATACAATAATTACGTAAAAACCCCAACGGTCAAAACGACCCCCTGTGAACAAGCACTTGGCTACAGTGGGAAGGAAAAACTCCCTTTTAACAGGAAGAAACCTCCAGCAGAACCAGGCTCAGGGAGGGACAGTCTTCTGCTGGGACTGGTTGGGGCTGAGGGAGAGAACCAGGAAAAAGACATGCTGTGGAGGGGAGCAGAGATCAAGTCACTAATGATTAAATGCAGAGGGGTGCATACAGAGCAAAAAGAGAAAAGAAACACTCAGTGCATCATGGGAACCCCCCAGCAGTCTAAGTCTATAGCAGCATAACTAAGGGATGGTTCAGGGTCACCTGATCCAGCCCTAACTATAAGCTTTAGCAAAAAGGAAAGTTTTAAGCCTAATCTTAAAAGCATGTAAATGTCATGCACTTATTAGGTAATGGTGCTGCATGTGAAAGTTTCCTGAGCATTTGGGAAGAAAAAAAATTGCCTGATGGTTGAAAACTGAGTGCACTGCACAGCTTACATCATCGTCATTTTAAAAGAACAGAATTTTGGATCATGTCTAGAAAAATATGACGTGTGCAAAAGTCTTAGGTGATCCTCCTCGTCCCAAGACCATTCCAGTGGTCCCAAGGATTCTGCAGAGTCCTCCTACCAAAGATGTGTAGTCATCACCCTCGGTCCTCAATTGGTGCTTGAATCTCACTACTATACAGACAGGACCAAGACCCTGAAGACTTGGACCTTTGTTCTCCTGCAAAGGTTTCATCACCACCAAATTATGTAGATGCCAATCAAATACTTGTATTTTCCTTTATATTACACTTGCACAGTGCAGAATGCAAACACATGAAAGTCCATCTCTTGTATAACAGCTCTTCCCTGCATTAGGAGAAACACACCTTCTGCTTGTCACATTTGTGGAATTTTGATCCTCTTTCATAATCTCTGATGTTCCTGTGTCCTTTCAGAGGGTGACCTATGAGACGAAGAAGCCCACCTATGATTTGAGGGCGATAGCAGAAGTGGAGGGTGGCGTGGTGAAGGCCAACAGGGAGATCGAGTGGAAGGAGCAGATCATCGTTCCTCCTCTTCCTCAGTCCGTCCTGGCTGGCTGTGACATCATAAAGATTGAATATTATGTTAAAGTAAGAAAAATGTGTCTTTATCTTATGAAAGTAGAAGTGCAGAGTGGAGTTCTGGTGCTGTGCGTCTTGTTTGGGTTGTCTGTAAGTGTGGACTTCTGTGTAACGATATGTTGTGGAGTTTTTTTTTTTTTTTTTTTTTTTTTTGTAAACTCAAAGTAGAGCCCTCACTTTGACAGATGGTAAAGGACATCTGGTAACATGTTGGATCATCCATGTCTTCAAAGTATCCATCCCAAACCTTTTATGTAATGGACTTTATCACAGACTTTGACTTTATATACATACAATAATCACCACTGGAACATGGGAATTAGAATTGGACACAGTATTCCATTGTCAGTGTAAATACTGAAATATGGTTGTTCTCTTTTCCCGAATGACCAGGTGAGTCTGAAATATCCAGAAGTCATGGTGGCATTACCCATCCACATAGGAAACGTCGCGCTGGACAAGAAATTGCGAAAATCTACCAAATCTGCTCCTTCTGCCTCTGCTCCAAGTGATACAGATACCACAAACTTGACTCCTGGGCCCGCCCCTAAGCCAGCACCCCGTGTTCACCCTCGCCCTCGAGAGTCATTCCACAATTCTCCAAGTGCTCCTCCCATCGATTACGAGCAGGGAGCTGTGGGCGGGCCACAAGTGAGCGACGCGGTCCCAAACAAGAGACACTCCCAGTTCGGTGCCTCTGTGCCCCACGTGTCACCCACTGCCTTTAGTTACGCCCCTGGCCTCTTTTTTGCCAACAACCAACAGCACAACAGCCCCGTGTCAGAATCCGGCCGACTTTTCACCTCTGTGAGCAGTCCTAATCCGGTGCCACCTCCAGGGACCTCAGTGCCACCGGACTATGAGACCGCTGCCTACCCTACAAGGTCAGTTTACACACACACACACACACACACACACACACACACACATTTTCAGGCTGGGATGGCAGAAGACTTTTATCATTGTCTTAGGGCGCCATCTTTCATTGGTTGTAAGGAGCTGCCACTTACAGTCATCCTTCACATTAACATCTTAAGTCACTCTGTCTGTGTGCTCACTCCGAGCTGTGACTTCCTGTAGGGGTTGGCTTTCAGAATAAATCCCAGAGAGTCTTGATATTACGACTGTGTGAACTCATTTTAAAAACTAGAATTCAGTCATAGAGTATGTACTTCCACAAAAGCCACATAAGGCTTAAAACTGGATCTAATTAAAAATTAAATCCCTCATTCTTCTAAGGTAATGTCTGTCTGCTCTAGGGATGGGTATTAAGATTTTATCTATCGATTCTGCTGATCGATCCGGTTCCTTATTGATTCTGCTTATCAATACCTCTTGTGAATTGTCTGTGTACTAAAAGTAGGCTTTACAGGTTTTCTATGTCAACAACATTTTAAATTGGTCACTGGATCCTTGATCTCTGGAAATAAATAAAAATAAATAAAATCTGTAGTTTTTGTCAAAAGCATTTCCTTTCAGACATTCTGGCATGAATGTCTCTCAGTACCTCTGAGTTGAGCTCAGTCGGCTGCTGCACGTCAGAGCAGGACGTCTCGTTTTGGAAGGAAAAAAAAAGTTTAGATCGATTGCATTTTGTTTGTATTACAACATTTGTAAAGAGGTGTCATTTGATTTAAACAGCATTTCACTTTGAATTTATTCATTCTGACTTGACTCTGCAGAGAGCCGCGCAGCATTTGGAGCTGTGTGAACAGAACGGAGGACGATTCTCCTTTCTTTCTCCCAACAAGACAGGAGTCCCAGTTAGTGACTTTAATCCGCACAGAAGTGACTCACAATTGACATATTTATGGATAAAAGTGGTGAAAAACAAAAAAAGCTGAAACCCCAAATTACCCCCCAACACCACCTGCATGAAAATGTTTGAATTCTAGAAGCTCTGAAATGCAATCTGGGACTATTCCAGACAATAAACTGCAGTGAGTGTAGCATCCATTTTGGTGGGAAAAAAAACAACTTTCCTTATTCGTAATAAGGAAAGTCCTATACCATAATAAAATACCATACCATAATAATACCATAATAAAAGCTCTCCGTAAAGCTAGGACATCTTACTACTCATCACTAATTGAAGAAAATAAGAACAACCCCAGGTTTCTTTTCAGCACTGTAGCCAGGCTGACAGAGTCAGAGCTCTATTGAGCCGAGTATTCCTTTAACTTTAACTAGTAATGACTTCATGACTTTCTTTGCTAATAAAATTTTAACTGAGAAAAAAATTACTCATAACCATCCCAAAGACATGTTATCTTTGGCTGCTTTCAGTGATGCCGGTATTTGGTTAGACTCTTTCTCTGCGATTGTTCTGAGTTATTTTCTTTAGTTACTTCCTCCAAACCATCAACATGTCTATTAGACCCCATTCCTACCAGGCTGCTCAAGGAAGCCCTACCATTAATTAATGCTTCGTTCTTAAATATGATCAATCTATCTTTATTAGTTGGCTATGTACCACAGGCTTTTAAGGTGGCAGTAATTAAACTATTACTTAAAAAGCCATCACTTGACCCAGCTATCTTAGCTAATTATAGGCCAATCTCCAACCTTCCTTTTCTCTCAAAAATTCTTGAAAGGGTAGTTGTAAAACAGCTAACTGATCATCTGCAGAGGAATGGTCTATTTGAAGAGTTTCAGTCAGGTTTTAGAATTCATCATAGTACAGAAACAGCATTAGTGAAGGTTACCAATGATCTTCTTATGGCCTCAGACAGTGGACTCATCTCTGTGCTCGTCCTGTTAGACCTCAGTGCTGCTTTTGATACTGTTGACCATAAAATTTTATTACAGAGATTAGAGCATGCCATAGGTATTAAAGGCACTGCGCTGCGGTGGTTTGAAGCATATTTATCTAATAGATTACAATTTGTTCATGTAAATGGGGAATCTTCTTCACAGACTAAGGTTAATTATGGAGTTCCACAAGGTTCTGTGCTAGGACCAATTTTATTCACTTTATACATGTTTCCCTTAGGCAGTATTATTAGACAGCATTGCTTAAATTTTCATTGTTACGCAGATGATACCCAGCTTTATCTATCCATGAAGCCAGAGGACACACACCAATTAGCTAAACTGCAGGATTGTCTTACAGACATAAAGACATGGATGACCTCTAATTTCCTGCTTTTAAACTCAGATAAAACTGAAGTTATTGTACTTGGCCCTACAAATCTTAGAAACATGGTGTCTAACCAGATCCTTACTCTGGATGGCATTACCCTGACCTCTAGTAATACTGTGAGAAATCTTAGTCATTTTTGATCAGGATATGTCATTCAATGCGCATATTAAACAAATATGTAGGACTGCTTTTTTGCATTTGCGCAATATCTCTAAAATTAGAAAGGTCTTGTCTCAGAGTGATGCTGAAAAACTAATTCATGCATTTATTTCCTCTAGGCTGGACTATTGTAACATTATTATCAGGTTGTCCTAAAAGCCTTCAGTTAATTCAGAATGCTGCAGCTAGAGTACTGACGGGGACTAGGAGAGAGCATATCTCACCCATATTGGCCTCTCTTCATTGGCTTCCTGTTAATTCCAGAATAGAATTTAAAATTCTTCTTCTTACTTATAAGGTTTTGAATAATCAGGTCCCATCTTATCTTAGGGACCTCATAGTACCATATCACCCCAATAGAGCGCTTCGCTCTCAGACTGCAGGCTTACTTGTAGTTCCTAGGGTTTTTAAGAGTAGAATGGGAGGCAGAGCCTTCAGCTTTCAGGCTCCTCTCCTGTGGAACCAGCTCCCAATTCAGATCAGGGAGACAGACACCCTCTCTACTTTTAAGATTAGGCTTAAAACTTTCCTTTTAGTTAGGGCTGGATCAGGTGACCCTGAACCATCCCTTAGTTATGCTGCTATAGACTTAGACTGCTGGGTGATGCACTGAGTGTTTCTTTCTCTTTTTGCTCTGTATGCACCACTCTGCATTTAATCATTAGTGATTGATCTCTGCTCCCCTCCACAGCATGTCTTTTTCCTGGTTCTCTCCCCTCAGCCCCAACCAGTCCCAGCAGAAGACTGCCCCTCCCTGAGCCTGGTTCTGCTGGAGGTTTCTTCCTGTTAAAAGGGAGTTTTTCCTTCCCACTGTCGCCAAGTGCTTGCTCACAGGGGGTCGTTTTGACCGTTGGGGTTTTTCCGTAATTATTGTATGGCTTTTGCTTTGCAATATAAAGCGCCTTGGGGCAACTGTTTGTTGTGATTTGGCGCTATATAAATAAAATTGATTTGATTTGAATTGATTTATTCAAATTCATTCCAGTAGGCAAGGCAAATTTATTTATAGAGCACAATTCATACACAAGGCAATTCAAAGTGCTTCACAGCTTCATAAAAATTACAAGATACAGATAAAATCACAAGACACACAAAATCATAAAAACATAAATATCATTTTAAGACTACATTTAAGGAGAAGAGAGCAAATAAATGACTCTCAGTTGTCGTACGCCAAGCTGAAAAGAACAGTTTTCAGCCTGGATTTGAACATTGTCACAGATGAAGCTTGTCTCACCATTTCAGGGAGTTTATTCCAGATTTTAGCTGCATGAAACTGAAACATTGCTTCTCCGTGTTTAGTCCTGACTCTGGGGACCAGTAGGAGACCAGTCCCAGAGGATCTCAGAGCCCGCGATGGTTCATATGGCTCTAACATGTCAGATGTACTTTGGTGCTAAACCATGAAGAGACTTGTACACAAACAGAGCTGTTACAGTAGTATTCTGCTCTTACTAGGATGCAGCAGTTTTCTAGTTTGGCAGATAGTTCTGGAGGAAATCACTGAAGAAATTGACACATTGAAAATATGGTTTGACTGAGACAAACTGTCATTAAACTTAAATAAAACAGGGATGAAGTGGAGGTGTAAGAGTCACTAGGTGTTCACAGGAAACACTTATTTATTTCTGTATGTATGTATTTATTTTCATTGTTAGTTGGTTTTACCTTTTCTGTTTTGTTTCATCAGGTTATTTTTGTCTCTTTCTCTAAAATTGTATTTTAGATTGTATTAGTTATGAGTTATTATTACTATTATTTGTTGCAATTATTATTAATATATGAATAAAAAAATACAATTTGATAACAAACACTGAGCCATTATTATACAGAAAACATGCACACAAACATGCTGAGATGCGAACTGCTTAATGCTAACTTTAACATTGAAGATGCCATAGACATGCTAATGCGTTAGCATCAGTCCCATTTTTAAGTTATAAAATACATCTATCAACTGTTTCAGGAGACCATAACAGGTCAGTTTAACATAAAAAAAGGTAAATATTACTCACAGCCATATGCTCTTTAGGATTTTAGTGGGGGAAAATTAAGATAAAGCGAAAGAAAACTGACTCAACGAAGCATCAAATCAAAGCACTGCATTGATCTGCGAATCACTGCTTTGATTGGCTCAAGTTTCAAAGCAAAGCCGCGCTCCAGAAAAGTTGATTACAGACCTGCTGCAGGTCTGTAATCAGTGTAGAGAGATGATCATTTTCCTGACAAACACCCCCAAAAACAACGGCCACTCTGAAGGACCGATAAAGGAATCGTTAAACAAAAAGGTTATTGATGTCGGTGGATCGAACAATTTCTTAACGATACCCGAAAGGAACCGGTTCTCAATATCCATCTCTAGTCTGCTCACACAAATTTTTGAGTTCAGTGTGCCAAACCTTTATCTGGATATTAATGTGCTTCCAGAATATATTGTGGATCACCTCCAAAATCATGGAATTACGTATTTCCAAGAACATTATTTATTGGCTCACCAGAAGATTTCAGTGAAATATGTCAATTACATTTTGAGTTATCGTGCGAAAAGACGCAAACTCCAGTGAAGCTATGACCTCCTGTAATAGGATGTAGTTTTGTTAATTACACAAGTAGAAATTGTGCAGGTTTCACTTTACTCAGTAGGTTTGTATGACAACAGAGTTGGTGGGTAAGAAGGCTCACGTTGGTCTTAAAATTCAGATCTTTAAGCCTGAGATCTCACTAATGGAATTGTTTAGATCTGAAAATGCAGCAAATCTCACCGTACAAATGTGTGTGTGTGTGCCTGCCTATTTTGCTTGTTTGCAGATGGTAAACTGAATGATACATCTGGAGTAAGTCACAGCTGTCCAAAAATGCCTCTTTAAGGGGGGGGGGCAGTATGCGCTCAGTCCTTTTTTTCAATGATCACTTCTCATGAAATACAACATGACAGCAGTATGCAAATGTTTTAGCATATTGTTGAAGAAAGCCTTATTGTTTCATTAAATTATTGAAAGTGTGTGTGTGTAACTGTTGTGGTATATTGGTGACAGTATGTGCCGGTGTTCATGGCACATCGCTGTGGCTTGTATGTTGTAACACACCTGGCACATATCATCCCTGGAGACAGTATGTGCTGTAACAGACAGACGCCCATTTACTTGTTGGTGGTGTCATTTGGCAGGAAGTTTTGCTGTTTGGTCAACATTTATTCATATTTACTTGAAATGAGCATGACTTGGTAACTGTGTTTTATCTCTGAAGCCTGACAATCACCAAAGATCTGATGAAAAGCTCAAAAGTAATGACATATCACAGTTTGTCTCTGTGTGTGTGTGTCATTTATTTAAAACAAAGGCGCATTTTGTTTCTCATTTCCACTGTCATGAAAATGTACAGAATCGTAATTTCCGCCCCTCTCTCTCGAACCAGTAAAAATAATAAGAAACAAAGTGAGTTTTACTGCTGTGGTGGAGAAATTGACCAAAACCTGTGGGTGCTGTTTATCAAAATATGCTGAAAATGCCTTTGTGGATTTTATTTCTCCTGCTGTTGGGGGGGGGGATACTGGTCAGAGCAGTGAATCAGACATTGTTCTGAGCGTGATTACAAAACTGGAACATGTTGCGTATGTTTCTTTTGGATTAGCAGGGTGGATCCACACGGTCGACTTATCAGCAGCTGCTGAAGTGTTTAGAAACTCACTCCTACCAGGTGGTGTATCAAAAGATGTCCTTGGAAAAATTCTGTGACACTCTGGAAAACAAGGATTTCACTGACTTTTCAGTAGTAGCGGATGAACATTGACTTCTCCGTCTGAAATCATTTCTTTATCCGTGATACTGTGCTCTGTCACAGAAACCAGGTGGGTTTTTGTGGGACAGTTATTAGGTTTGTGTAACCTGATCTCCACCAATTCTATCTCTGCATTAAATGTTCCAGCTTTCAGAAACGGCTCGTTCTGCTGCTCCGTGACAAAGCTCCAGCGTCGTGAATCCATTTGCCCGACTCAGCGGCAGAGTTGTGTGGTCGCTGTTTGAATGAATATCTTCCTCCACATCTTTGTCATGCTACTGTACTTAATCTTTTATTTAAAGTCAGTTCCAGCCTGGCAGCATGTACCGGTGCTGTGTGTGGCTGCAACCACCATGCGACAAAACCCACCTTAGGTTCTGGGTGGCAGCCACCCAAGTAGTCTACCAATCCATCCCCACCTGTCCATAGTAGCCACCTGTTTGATATGTGGGTGTCCCTTTGAGATTTTCCATTACTGGGGTCCTAAACACTGAAGCACCTTTGTGCTGGATTTGGACCAAAATGGCATTTAAGACATGAAAATGGATGTTTTAAGGGCCCCTTAGTGTAAATATCCTCAAAAGGATTTAGTTCAGAGGAGTTACACACCTCCTTAAGCCTGTCTACCATGTCAATCACACAGTTTTTTTTTTTGGGGGGGGGGGGGGGGGGGTTAGATTTTCTATCTATATATATATATATATAATATGTGTGGAATATTAT